>NW_017190833.1:0-11084 GCF_001704415.2 Capra hircus
CTCAGCAGTGAGAGCTCTGTCAGAGGGAAGGGAAGGGCAACTGCAGGGCTCCTCCAGCGGTTTCTAGGCCGCCTAGAATCAGCGCCGCACCGAGAGCACCAGGCTCCCAGGGCCCCTGGCTGGGGTTTTCAGCCCCGCACACACGGAGGCTGATTCTTGGGTGCCCAGAAAGTGTATGACAGACGTAGGTTCCCTAGCACTCTCCTCCCCAGCAGAGACATGTGCAGGTGTTGGGGCCTGATCCTGCGTGTCTGGTTCCTGCCCACAGCCCCAACTCAGGGGAAGCAGCCCCTGAGGCAAGACTGCTGGAGGAGCCCTGCGCCCCCGCCTGATAGGCGAGTGCACAGCCAGCAGGGAAGCGAGCCTCCTCGGGGGAAGAGGAGGCAGCCCAGCCCCGTCAAGTTGAAAGCCCTGCTTGCACGGAGCTAAGTGCGCCTCCAGTACGGCAGAGCTCTAGCTCTGCTCAGAGCCCCGATCTGGCAGAGTTCCTGGCGCGAGCTGCTCTGCGGGGCTAGCCTTGCCCAGACTTGCCTTGCTTTTAGGCTGCCTCTCCAGGAAGGAGCAGGCAGCAGGAGCCTGGGAGTCGCCACTGGCGCCTTTCTTGCCTCAGCTCCAATCCTGCCTTGCCTTTGCACTTAGGTCCCAGTCCTCCTTAAGGAGAGCTTAGGGGCTGGTGGGTTGCACACTGCCAAGGGCTCCAGCAGTGAGAATTCTGTCAGAGGGAAGGGAAGGGCAACTGCAGGGCTCCTCCAGCGGTTGCTTGGCCGCCCAGATTCAGCGCCACACGGAGAGCACCAGGCTCCCAGGTCCCCTGGCTGGGGTTTTCAGCCCCGCACACACGGAGGCTGATTCCTTGGGTGCCCAGAAAGTGTATGACAGACGTAGGTTCCCTAGCACTCTCCTCCCCAGCAGAGACATGTGCAGGTGTTTGGGGCCTGATCCTGCGTGTCTGGGTTCCTGCCCACAGCCCCAACTCAGGGGAAGCAGCCCCTGAGGCAAGACCTGCTGGAGGAGCCCTGCGCCCCCGCCTGATAGGCGAGTGCACAGCCAGCAGGGAAGCGAGCCTCCTCGGGGGAAGAGGAGGCAGCAAGTCCCCGTCAAGCTGAAATCCCTGCTTACACGAAGCTAAGTGCGACTCCAGTACGGCAGATCTCTAGCTCTGTTCAGAGGCCCGATCTGGCAGAGTTCCTGGCACCAAGATGCTCTGCCATAGGCGAGCCTTGCGCAGACTTGCCTTGCTTTAAGGCTCCCTCCCCAGGAAGGAGCAGGCTGTGTGAGGCTCGGAAACGCCACTGGCGCCTTCCTGGCTTCAGCTCTACCCTGCCTTGCCTTTGCACTTAGGTCCCAAGCGTCCTTGAGGAGGGCTTAGGGGCTGGTGGGTTGCACACTGCCAAGGGCTCCAGCAGTGAAAGCTCTGTCAGAGGGAAGCGAAGGGCAACAGCAGGGCTCCTTCAGCGGTTCCTTGGCCGCCCAGACAAAGCTCCGCACGGAGAGCACCAGGTTCCAAGGGCCCCTGGCTGGGTTTTGCATCCCACACTCCCAGAGGCTGACTCCGTGGGTGCCTAGAAAGTGTGTGAGAGACGTAGGTTCCCTAGCACTCTCCTCCCCAGCAGAGACATGTGCAGGTGGTTGGGGCCTTATCCTGCGTGTCTGGGTTCCCGCCCACAGCCTCAACTCAGGGGAAGCAGCCCCTGAGGCAAGACCTGCTGGAGGAGCCCTGCGCGCCCGCCTGATAGGCGAGAGCACAGCCAGCAGTGTAGCGAGCCTCCTCGGGAGAAGAGGAGGCAGCCGAGCCCAGTCAAGAGGAAAGCCCTGCTTGCACGGAGCTAAGTGGGCCTCCAGTACGGCAGAGCTCTAGCTCTGCTCAGAGCCCCGATCTGGCAGAGTTTCTGGCGCGAGGCTGCTCGGCCGGGGGCTCGCCTTGCCCAGACTTGCCTTGCTTTTAGGCTCCCTCCCCAGGAAGGAGCTGTCTGAGCGAGCCTGGGAGACGCCACTGGTGCCTTCCTTGCCTCAGCTCCAATCCTGCCTTGCCTTTGCACATAGGTGCCAGGCGTCGTTGGGGAGGGCTTAGGGGGTGGTGGGTTGCACACTGCCAAGGGCTTCAGCAGTGAGAGCTCTGTCAGAGGGAAGGGAAGGGCAACTGCAGGGCTCCTCCAGCGGTTTCTAGGCCGCCTAGAATCAGCGCCGCACCGAGAGCACCAGGCTCCCAGGGCCCCTGGCTGGGGTTTTCAGCCCCGCACACACGGAGGCTGATTCCTTGGGTGCCCAGAAAGTGTATGACAGACGTAGGTTCCCTAGCACTCTCCTCCCCAGCAGAGACATGTGCAGGTGTTTGGGGCCTGATCCTGCGTGTCTGGGTTCCTGCCCACAGCCCCAACTCAGGGGAAGCAGCCCCTGAGGCAAGACCTGCTGGAGGAGCCCTGCGCCCCCGCCTGATAGGCGAGTGCACAGCCAGCAGGGAAGCGAGCCTCCTCGGGGGAAGAGGAGGCAGCCCAGCCCCGTCAAGTTGAAAGCCCTGCTTGCACGGAGCTAAGTGCGCCTCCAGTACGGCAGAGCTCTAGCTCTGCTCAGAGCCCCGATCTGGCAGAGTTCCTGGCGCGAGGCTGCTCTGCCGGGGCTAGCCTTGCCCAGACTTGCCTTGCTTTTAGGCTGCCTCTCCAGGAAGGAGCAGGCAGCAGGAGCCTGGGAGTCGCCACTGGCGCCTTTCTTGCCTCAGCTCCAATCCTGCCTTGCCTTTGCACTTAGGTCCCAGTCCTCCTTAAGGAGAGCTTAGGGGCTGGTGGGTTGCACACTGCCAAGGGCTCCAGCAGTGAGAATTCTGTCAGAGGGAAGGGAAGGGCAACTGCAGGGCTCCTCCAGCGGTTGCTTGGCCGCCCAGATTCAGCGCCACACGGAGAGCACCAGGCTCCCAGGCCCCTGGCTGGGGTTTTCAGCCCCGCACACACGGAGGCTGATTCCTTGGGTGCCCAGAAAGTGTATGACAGACGTAGGTTCCCTAGCACTCTCCTCCCCAGCAGAGACATGTGCAGGTGTTTGGGGCCTGATCCTGCGTGTCTGGGTTCCTGCCCACAGCCCCAACTCAGGGGAAGCAGCCCCTGAGGCAAGACCTGCTGGAGGAGCCCTGCGCCCCCGCCTGATAGGCGAGTGCACAGCCAGCAGGGAAGCGAGCCTCCTCGGGGGAAGAGGAGGCAGCAAGTCCCCGTCAAGCTGAAATCCCTGCTTACACGAAGCTAAGTGCGACTCCAGTACGGCAGATCTCTAGCTCTGTTCAGAGGCCCGATCTGGCAGAGTTCCTGGCACCAAGATGCTCTGCCATAGGCGAGCCTTGCGCAGACTTGCCTTGCTTTAAGGCTCCCTCCCCAGGAAGGAGCAGGCTGTGTGAGGCTCGGAAACGCCACTGGCGCCTTCCTGGCTTCAGCTCTACCCCTGCCTTGCCTTTGCACTTAGGTCCCAAGCGTCCTTGAGGAGGGCTTAGGGGCTGGTGGGTTGCACACTGCCAAGGGCTCCAGCAGTGAAAGCTCTGTCAGAGGGAAGCGAAGGGCAACAGCAGGGCTCCTTCAGCGGTTCCTTGGCCGCCCAGACAAAGCTCCGCACGGAGAGCACCAGGTTCCAAGGGCCCCTGGCTGGGTTTTGCATCCCCACACTCCCAGAGGCTGACTCCGTGGGTGCCTAGAAAGTGTGTGAGAGACGTAGGTTCCCTAGCACTCTCCTCCCCAGCAGAGACATGTGCAGGTGGTTGGGGCCTTATCCTGCGTGTCTGGGTTCCCGCCCACAGCCTCAACTCAGGGGAAGCAGCCCCTGAGGCAAGACCTGCTGGAGGAGCCCTGCGCGCCCGCCTGATAGGCGAGAGCACAGCCAGCAGTGTAGCGAGCCTCCTCGGGAGAAGAGGAGGCAGCCGAGCCCAGTCAAGAGGAAAGCCCTGCTTGCACGGAGCTAAGTGGGCCTCCAGTACGGCAGAGCTCTAGCTCTGCTCAGAGCCCCGATCTGGCAGAGTTTCTGGCGCGAGGCTGCTCGGCCGGGGGCTCGCCTTGCCCAGACTTGCCTTGCTTTTAGGCTCCCTCCCCAGGAAGGAGCTGTCTGAGCGAGCCTGGGAGACGCCACTGGTGCCTTCCTTGCCTCAGCTCCAATCCTGCCTTGCCTTTGCACTTAGGTGCCAGGCGTCCTTGGGGAGGGCTTAGGGGTGGTGGGTTGCACACTGCCAAGGGCTTCAGCAGTGAGAGCTCTGTCAGAGGGAAGGGAAGGGCAACTGCAGGGCTCCTCCAGCGGTTTGCTTGGCCGCCCAGATCAGCGCCGCACGGAGAGCACCAGGCTCCCAGGGCCCCTGGCTGGGGTTTTCAGCCCCGCACACACGGAGGCTGATTCCTTGGGTGCCCAGAAAGTGTATGACAGACGTAGGTTCCCTAGCACTCTCCTCCCCAGCAGAGACATGTGCAGGTGTTTGGGGCCTGATCCTGCGTGTCTGGGTTCCTGCCCACAGCCCCAACTCAGGGGAAGCAGCCCCTGAGGCAAGACCTGCTGGAGGAGCCCTGCGCCCCCGCCTGATAGGCGAGTGCACAGCCAGCAGGGAAGCGAGCCTCCTCGGGGGAAGAGGAGGCAGCAAGTCCCCGTCAAGCTGAAATCCCTGCTTACACGAAGCTAAGTGCGACTCCAGTACGGCAGATCTCTAGCTCTGTTCAGAGGCCCGATCTGGCAGAGTTCCTGGCACCAAGATGCTCTGCCATAGGCGAGCCTTGCGCAGACTTGCCTTGCTTTAAGGCTCCCTCCCCAGGAAGGAGCAGGCTGTGTGAGGCTCGGAAACGCCACTGGCGCCTTCCTGGCTTCAGCTCTACCCCTGCCTTGCCTTTGCACTTAGGTCCCAAGCGTCCTTGAGGAGGGCTTAGGGGCTGGTGGGTTGCACACTGCCAAGGGCTCCAGCAGTGAAAGCTCTGTCAGAGGGAAGCGAAGGGCAACAGCAGGGCTCCTTCAGCGGTTCCTTGGCCGCCCAGACAAAGCTCCGCACGGAGAGCACCAGGTTCCAAGGGCCCCTGGCTGGGTTTTGCATCCCCACACTCCCAGAGGCTGACTCCGTGGGTGCCTAGAAAGTGTGTGAGAGACGTAGGTTCCCTAGCACTCTCCTCCCCAGCAGAGACATGTGCAGGTGGTTGGGGCCTTATCCTGCGTGTCTGGGTTCCGCCCACAGCCCCAACTCAGGGGAAGCAGCCCCTGAGGCAAGACCTGCTGGAGGAGCCCTGCGCCCGCCTGATAGGCGAGAGCACAGCCAGCAGTGTAGCGAGCCTCCTCGGGGGAAGAGGAGGCAGCCGAGCCCAGTCAAGAGGAAAGCCCTGCTTGCACGGAGCTAAGTGGCCTCCAGTACGGCAGAGCTCTAGCTCTGCTCAGAGCCCCGATCTGGCAGAGTTCTGGCGCGAGGCTGCTCGGCCGGGGGCTCGCCTTGCCCAGACTTGCCTTGCTTTTAGGCTCCCTCCCAGGAAGGAGCTGTCTGAGCGAGCCTGGGAGACGCCACTGGCGCCTTCCTTGCCTCAGCTCCAATCCTGCCTTGCCTTTGCACATAGGTGCCAGGCGTCCTTGGGGAGGGCTTAGGGGTGGTGGGTTGCACACTGCCAAGGGCTTCAGCAGTGAGAGCTCTGTCAGAGGGAAGGGAAGGGCAACTGCAGGGCTCCTCCAGCGGTTTCTAGGCCGCCCAGAATCAGCGCCCACCGAGAGCACCAGGCTCCCAGGGCCCCTGGCTGGGGTTTTCAGCCCCGCACACACGGAGGCTGATTCCTTGTAGGTGCCCAGACAAATCAGACAGAAGCAGTAGGTTCCTGATTAGCGAGCCTCCTCTCCTCCCACAGCTAAGTGCGAGACATGTGCAGAGGTGTTTGGGGGCCTGATCCTGCGTGCTCCTGGGTTCACTGCCCACAGCCCCAACTCAGGGGAACTGCAGCCCCTGTGAGGCAAGACCTTGCTGGCACCAGGAGCCCTGCGCCCCCTAGCCTGACATGTGCAGGCCGAGTTGCCCACAGCTCAGCAGCCCCTGAGGCAAGACCTGCGAGCCCTGCGCCCCGCCTGATAGGCGAGAGCACAGCCAGCAGGGAAGCGAGCCTCCTCGGGGAAGAGGAGGCAGCCCAGCCCGTCAAGTTGAAAGCCCTGCTTGCACGGAGCTAAGTGCGCCTCCAGTACGGCAGAGCTCTAGCTCTGCTCAGAGCCCCGATCTGGCAGAGTTCCTGGCGCGAGGCTGCTCTGCCGGGGGCTAGCCTTGCCCAGACTTGCCTTGCTTTTAGGCTGCCTCTCCAGGAAGGAGCAGGCAGCAGGAGCCTGGGAGTCGCCACTGGCGCCTTTCTTGCCTCAGCTCCAATCCTGCCTTGCCTTTGCACTTAGGTCCCAGTCCTCCTTAAGGAGAGCTTAGGGGCTGGTGGGTTGCACACTGCCAAGGGCTCCAGCAGTGAGAATTCTGTCAGAGGGAAGGGAAGGGCAACTGCAGGGCTCCTCCAGCGGTTGCTTGGCCGCCCAGATTCAGCGCCACACGGAGAGCACCAGGCTCCCAGGGCCCCTGGCTGGGGTTTTCAGCCCCGCACACACGGAGGCTGATTCCTTGGGTGCCCAGAAAGTGTATGACAGACGTAGGTTCCCTAGCACTCTCCTCCCCAGCAGAGACATGTGCAGGTGTTTGGGGCCTGATCCTGCGTGTCTGGGTTCCTGCCCACAGCCCCAACTCAGGGGAAGCAGCCCCTGAGGCAAGACCTGCTGGAGGAGCCCTGCGCCCCGCCTGATAGGCGAGTGCACAGCCAGCAGGGAAGCGAGCCTCCTCGGGGGAAGAGGAGGCAGCAAGTCCCCGTCAAGCTGAAATCCCTGCTTACACGAAGCTAAGTGCGACTCCAGTACGGCAGATCTCTAGCTCTGTTCAGAGGCCCGATCTGGCAGAGTTCCTGGCACCAAGATGCTCTGCCATAGGCGAGCCTTGCGCAGACTTGCCTTGCTTTAAGGCTCCCTCCCCAGGAAGGAGCAGGCTGTGTGAGGCTCGGAAACGCCACTGGCGCCTTCCTGGCTTCAGCTCTACCCCTGCCTTGCCTTTGCACTTAGGTCCCAAGCGTCCTTGAGGAGGGCTTAGGGGCTGGTGGGTTGCACACTGCCAAGGGCTCCAGCCTCCTGCAGAGGCAAGACCTGCTGGAGGGCCCTCCTGATCAGCCTCCTCGGCAGAGGCAGAGGATCTGGCTCTGGCGCGAGGCGCCGAGAGCTTTTACCGGAGCTGTCTCCACGGCAGAGCTCCTCCTGCCCCGCCTGCAGGTTTTGCCCAGAGGGAAGGGAGGGCCTGCCAGCTGCCTGTATGACAGACGTAGGTTCCCTAGCACTCTCCTCCCCAGCAGAGACATGTGCAGGTGTTTGGGGCCTGATCCTGCGTGTCTGGGTTCCTGCCCACAGCCCCAACTCAGGGGAAGCAGCCCCTGAGGCAAGACCTGCTGGAGGAGCCCTGCGCCCCGCCTGATAGGCGAGTGCACAGCCAGCAGGGAAGCGAGCCTCCTCGGGGGAAGAGGAGGCAGCCCAGCCCCGTCAAGTTGAAAGCCCTGCTTGCACGGAGCTAAGTGCGCCTCCAGTACGGCAGAGCTCTAGCTCTGCTCAGAGCCCCGATCTGGCAGAGTTCCTGGCGCGAGGCTGCTCTGCCGGGGGCTAGCCTTGCCCAGACTTGCCTTGCTTTTAGGCTGCCTCTCCAGGAAGGAGCAGGCAGCAGGAGCCTGGGAGTCGCCACTGGCGCCTTTCTTGCCTCAGCTCCAATCCTGCCTTGCCTTTGCACTTAGGTCCCAGTCCTCCTTAAGGAGAGCTTAGGGGCTGGTGGGTTGCACACTGCCAAGGGCTCCAGCAGTGAGAATTCTGTCAGAGGGAAGGGAAGGGCAACTGCAGGGCTCCTCCAGCGGTTGCTTGGCCGCCCAGATTCAGCGCCACACGGAGAGCACCAGGCTCCCAGGGCCCCTGGCTGGGGTTTTCAGCCCCGCACACACGGAGGCTGATTCCTTGGGTGCCCAGAAAGTGTATGACAGACGTAGGTTCCCTAGCACTCTCCTCCCCAGCAGAGACATGTGCAGGTGTTTGGGGCCTGATCCTGCGTGTCTGGGTTCCTGCCCACAGCCCCAACTCAGGGGAAGCAGCCCCTGAGGCAAGACCTGCTGGAGGAGCCCTGCGCCCCCGCCTGATAGGCGAGTGCACAGCCAGCAGGGAAGCGAGCCTCCTCGGGGGAAGAGGAGGCAGCAAGTCCCCGTCAAGCTGAAATCCCTGCTTACACGAAGCTAAGTGCGACTCCAGTACGGCAGATCTCTAGCTCTGTTCAGAGGCCCGATCTGGCAGAGTTCCTGGCACCAAGATGCTCTGCCATAGGCGAGCCTTGCGCAGACTTGCCTTGCTTTAAGGCTCCCTCCCCAGGAAGGAGCAGGCTGTGTGAGGCTCGGAAACGCCACTGGCGCCTTCCTGGCTTCAGCTCTACCCCTGCCTTGCCTTTGCACTTAGGTCCCAAGCGTCCTTGAGGAGGGCTTAGGGGCTGGTGGGTTGCACACTGCCAAGGGCTCCAGCAGTGAAAGCTCTGTCAGAGGGAAGCGAAGGGCAACAGCAGGGCTCCTTCAGCGGTTCCTTGGCCGCCCAGACAAAGCTCCGCACGGAGAGCACCAGGTTCCAAGGGCCCCTGGCTGGGTTTTGCATCCCCACACTCCCAGAGGCTGACTCCGTGGGTGCCTAGAAAGTGTGTGAGAGACGTAGGTTCCCTAGCACTCTCCTCCCCAGCAGAGACATGTGCAGGTGGTTGGGGCCTTATCCTGCGTGTCTGGGTTCCCGCCCACAGCCTCAACTCAGGGGAAGCAGCCCCTGAGGCAAGACCTGCTGGAGGAGCCCTGCGCGCCCGCCTGATAGGCGAGAGCACAGCCAGCAGTGTAGCGAGCCTCCTCGGGAGAAGAGGAGGCAGCCGAGCCCAGTCAAGAGGAAAGCCCTGCTTGCACGGAGCTAAGTGGGCCTCCAGTACGGCAGAGCTCTAGCTCTGCTCAGAGCCCCGATCTGGCAGAGTTTCTGGCGCGAGGCTGCTCGGCCGGGGGCTCGCCTTGCCCAGACTTGCCTTGCTTTTAGGCTCCCTCCCCAGGAAGGAGCTGTCTGAGCGAGCCTGGGAGACGCCACTGGTGCCTTCCTTGCCTCAGCTCCAATCCTGCCTTGCCTTTGCACATAGGTGCCAGGCGTCGTTGGGGAGGGCTTAGGGGGTGGTGGGTTGCACACTGCCAAGGGCTTCAGCAGTGAGAGCTCTGTCAGAGGGAAGGGAAGGGCAACTGCAGGGCTCCTCCAGCGGTTTCTAGGCCGCCTAGAATCAGCGCCGCACCGAGAGCACCAGGCTCCCAGGGCCCCTGGCTGGGGTTTTCAGCCCCGCACACACGGAGGCTGATTCCTTGGGTGCCCAGAAAGTGTATGACAGACGTAGGTTCCCTAGCACTCTCCTCCCCAGCAGAGACATGTGCAGGTGTTTGGGGCCTGATCCTGCGTGTCTGGGTTCCTGCCCACAGCCCCAACTCAGGGGAAGCAGCCCCTGAGGCAAGACCTGCTGGAGGAGCCCTGCGCCCCGCCTGATAGGCGAGTGCACAGCCAGCAGGGAAGCGAGCCTCCTCGGGGGAAGAGGAGGCAGCCCAGCCCCGTCAAGTTGAAAGCCCTGCTTGCACGGAGCTAAGTGCGCCTCCAGTACGGCAGAGCTCTAGCTCTGCTCAGAGCCCCGATCTGGCAGAGTTCCTGGCGCGAGGCTGCTCTGCCGGGGGCTAGCCTTGCCCAGACTTGCCTTGCTTTTAGGCTGCCTCTCCAGGAAGGAGCAGGCAGCAGGAGCCTGGGAGTCGCCACTGGCGCCTTTCTTGCCTCAGCTCCAATCCTGCCTTGCCTTTGCACTTAGGTCCCAGTCCTCCTTAAGGAGAGCTTAGGGGCTGGTGGGTTGCACACTGCCAAGGGCTCCAGCAGTGAGAATTCTGTCAGAGGGAAGGGAAGGGCAACTGCAGGGCTCCTCCAGCGGTTGCTTGGCCGCCCAGATTCAGCGCCACACGGAGAGCACCAGGCTCCCAGGGCCCCTGGCTGGGGTTTTCAGCCCCGCACACACGGAGGCTGATTCCTTGGGTGCCCAGAAAGTGTATGACAGACGTAGGTTCCCTAGCACTCTCCTCCCCAGCAGAGACATGTGCAGGTGTTTGGGGCCTGATCCTGCGTGTCTGGGTTCCTGCCCACAGCCCCAACTCAGGGGAAGCAGCCCCTGAGGCAAGACCTGCTGGAGGAGCCCTGCGCCCCCGCCTGATAGGCGAGTGCACAGCCAGCAGGGAAGCGAGCCTCCTCGGGGGAAGAGGAGGCAGCAAGTCCCCGTCAAGCTGAAATCCCTGCTTACACGAAGCTAAGTGCGACTCCAGTACGGCAGATCTCTAGCTCTGTTCAGAGGCCCGATCTGGCAGAGTTCCTGGCACCAAGATGCTCTGCCATAGGCGAGCCTTGCGCAGACTTGCCTTGCTTTAAGGCTCCCTCCCCAGGAAGGAGCAGGCTGTGTGAGGCTCGGAAACGCCACTGGCGCCTTCCTGGCTTCAGCTCTACCCCTGCCTTGCCTTTGCACTTAGGTCCCAAGCGTCCTTGAGGAGGGCTTAGGGGCTGGTGGGTTGCACACTGCCAAGGGCTCCAGCAGTGAAAGCTCTGTCAGAGGGAAGCGAAGGGCAACAGCAGGGCTCCTTCAGCGGTTCCTTGGCCGCCCAGACAAAGCTCCGCACGGAGAGCACCAGGTTCCAAGGGCCCCTGGCTGGGTTTTGCATCCCCACACTCCCAGAGGCTGACTCCGTGGGTGCCTAGAAAGTGTGTGAGAGACGTAGGTTCCCTAGCACTCTCCTCCCCAGCAGAGACATGTGCAGGTGGTTGGGGCCTTATCCTGCGTGTCTGGGTTCCCGCCCACAGCCCAACTCAGGGGAAGCAGCCCCTGAGGCAAGACCTGCTGGAGGAGCCCTGCGCGCCCGCCTGATAGGCGAGTGCACAGCCAGCAGGAAGCGAGCCTCCTCGGGGAAGAGGAGGCAGCCCAGCCCCGTCAAGTTGAAAGCCCTGCTTGCACGGAGCTAAGTGTCCTCGCGGAG
>NW_017190834.1:0-32400 GCF_001704415.2 Capra hircus
ATGTCAGCACTGGAGAGGAATCCTCAGGTTCCGGCACCTGACTCCCACACAACGGTCTTGCATCTAGCGCCTAGCATCGACGGGAGCTGGAATCCGAAGAGGCCCGCCGAGCTACGCTGCATGGGGGACTGGCCTTCCTTGAGCGCCACCAGAGCGGGTCCCTGAGCGTCCCCGTCGTAAGTCGAGAACATCCCTGTCGCCAACACGAGAAACATCCTAGAGCTTCTCCCCTCCAGGCAGATGAGGCTCCATTTCCATCTGAGGCGTCTCAAGGCTAATCAAATCGTTACTACTGGAAACTTCAAAGGGCTTTTCCACACCTTTGCCGCAACTCAATGAAGCTTCCCGGACATACCGTCTCCACTCGAGAGAAGCACGAGAGTCCCGCCACATTCCAGAGGAGAACCGTTTTCCAACCTCCCTAGCTCAGAGAGGAGGATCCTTTCCCTGCGCTGGTCCGGGGAATGAATTCCCGGCCCTCTAGGCGTTCGACGCACTCAAGAGGAGGCGGCTCTCCACAGAGTAGGTGTCAGTCAGGAACTTCCCGCGGTCGTGTCACCATTCCCAGAGTCCCCCAGCCAGGTCTCAGATTCCATTCCAGGGAAACCTTGTTTTCCTTGCACTGCCATCGACTTTCAAACCTGCAGGATTGACTTCAACACCAAGCGCGGCACGTGCGACAGCCCTGTGGGAAAGCCTCGTGGGCAAAACCTTCCTGGGAAAGCCGTCGAGGGAAAGCCACAGATTCCTTGTCATCCACGCCGAAGCGGAAATTGCAAAACTGCTGCCTACAGCCTCGGAGCAGCGAAAGCGCACGTGCATGGCCCCCACTCGAGACGTCAGGGACTGACTCACCATGGCGGAGGACTGCAAAGTACCCCAAGATCCATGTCAGCACGGAGAGGATAACACCCTCAGTTCCGGCCACCGATTCCCCACACACGGTCTTAGTTAGGCCCCCGCATCGACGGAGAGGAATCACCGAGAGGATCAGACGGCCCCGAAGCAACTCGCATTGCGGACTGGCCTTTCCTGAGGCCACCAGAGCGGGTCCCTGAGGTCCGCCGTTCGTAAGTTGATAGGCACCCTGTCGCAACTCGAGAAAATCCAGCGAGGTTTCCCCTCCAGGCGAGATGCAGGCCCATTTCTCTGAGGCGTCCTCCAAGCGCAAATCACACCGTACCACATCTCCGAACCTGCCAAGAGGGTCCTTCTTAAACCTTGCGCAACTCAACGAAGTCCCCGAATACCCGTCTCAGTCGAGAGAAGCACGATGCAGTCCGGCCCACATTCCAGAGCGAAGCCCCGTTTCCGCCTCCTAGCTCGAGAGGAGGATCCTTTCCATTGCGTGGTCGGGAAAGAATTCGCGGTGTTTCGTCGCATCTCAAAGAGGCAGCGGTCTCCACAGGAAAGGCGATCGAGGAACTCCTTAGGTCGTGCCACCATTCCCAGGAGTCCCCCAGATTCTCAGTCCTTCCTAGGCAAAACCTGTTTTCCCCTGCACGTCTCGACTTCATAGCGGAGGACTACACACACCACGCGTGGCACGTGGGACAGCCCTGAGGAAACCCTCGTGGAAAGCCCTCGTGGGAAAGCCTCGAGGGGAAAGCCCACTGATCCCTTGATTCCACGCGCATGGGAAGCGTGACAACTGCTGCCTTACCAGCTCGGGAGGAAAGCGCACGTGCATGCCCCCACTCGGAGAGACGAGCGACTGACTCCCTGCGAGCAGATCTCCAGAAGTTCCCCAAGCATCCATGCTCAGCCACTGGAGAGGGAATCCTAAGCTCCGGCCACCACTCGCACACAAGATCTTAGGCCCCGCATCGACGCGGAGAGGAATCCCGAGAGGCCCGAGAGCTAAACTCCCGTGGGGACTGCCGCCCTTTGCCTGAGCGCACCAGAGCGGATCCCTTGGGTCCCGGTCGTTAAGTCTGAGCAGCACTGCCGCTAACTCGAGAAATATCCAGAGGTTCTTCCCCTCCAGGCGAGTGAGGCCCATTCCAAACTGCAGGCATCTCGAAGTCTAATCACACCTAACCTCTGGCAAAATTCCAAAGTGGTCCTTCACACCTTGCTGCACTCAAGAAGTTCCCCGACATACCCGTCTCCACTCCGGAAGAAGCCACGAGAGTCCACCGCACATCCCAGTAGCCCCATTTCCACCTCCTTTAGCTGCGAGAGGAGGGATCCTTTCCCTGCGTGTTCGGTTCAAGAATTCCATCGTTTTCCCATCGCATCTCTAGAGAGCTTTTCCACAGGCAAGGGGAGTTAACTCGCAGGTCGTGCCACCATTCCAGAGCACAACCCAGATGGTTCTCAGTCCATTTCCAGGAAACCTGTTTTCCCTGCCCCCACTTTGCCGCGACTTTTCAAGCCGCGGATCGACTCACACCCGTGCGTACGTGGGAACCAGCCCTGTGGGGACAGCCCTTGCTTGGGAAAGCCCTCGTGGGAAAGCTCGTGGAAAGCCTCGAGGAAAGCCCACAGATCCTTGATCACGACCCGAAGGGAAGCAATGACACTGCTTTGCTACAGCTCGGAAGGAAAGCGCACGTGCATTGCCCCCACTCGAGAGGAGGTGATCTGATCTCTACTGGGGAGACTCCAGAAGTCCCCCAGATCCACCGTCAAACACTGGAAAGGACCAATACATCAGGTTTCCAGCACTAAGCTCCACACAAGAATCTTCGGCCCCGCATCGACGGGAGAGCGAATCCGAGAGGCCACCAAACCAACTCGCATGGCGGACTGGCCTTTCCAAGAGGCCACCAGAGCGGTCCCTGAGGTCCCGTCGTAACGTCGAGGCAGCACCTGCCGCATACTCTCGCAGAACATCCCAGAGTCTTCTCCCCTCCAGGCCGAGATGAGTGCAATTTCCGCCCTCGATGGACACATCTCGAGGCTAATCACCTTACACGTCCTTGCCGAGGCTCCCCAAAGCGACTGTCACACCGCTTGCTGCCCACACTGCAAGACAAGGAATCACCAGACCTATACCCGTTCTACAACTCGAGCAGACAGCCACGACGAGGTCCGCCCACATCCAGAGGAGCCCCGTTCCGCCTCCTAGCTCGCATAGAGCGAGGGATTCCTTTCCCTGCGTGCGTCGGGAAACCAATCCCCTTCGGCGATTTCCGTCGCACTCTCAAGAGGAGCGCGCTCTCCCACAGGAAAGCGCCGACAAAGGAACTCCAGGTCGTTCCACATTCCCATGAGTCCCCAGCGATGTCTCAAGTCCATTCCAGGGAAAACCGCTTTCCTGCACTGCCCTCGCTTTGCAGCGAAGAATCGACTGCACACCATGGTGCGGCACGGTGGGACAGCCCTGTGGGGAAAGCCGTCGTTGCGAAAGCCTCGAGGGAAAGCCACAGATCCCTTGATCCACGCGCAAGGGAAGCCATGACACTGCTGCCCCTACAGCTCGCAGAGCGAACAGCGCATGTGCATGCCCCCTACTCGCAGACGAGACTGACTCCACTGGGTAGACCTACAGAAGAACCCAAGATCATGTCAGAACTAGAGAGGAATTGCTTAAGTTCCGGCATCCGAGTTCCACACAAGATACTAATGCCCCGGCATAACGCGAGAGGAAATCCCGACGAGGCCCCCGAGCAACTCGCATGGCGGACGGCCTTTCCTGCAGGCCACCACAGCGGGTCCCTGACGGTCCCCGTAGTAAGTCGGAAGCAGCACCTGCCCCTGCAACTCGAGACAAATCCAGGCCAGCGTTCTCCCCTCCAGGCGAGATTGAGGCCCATTTCTCGCTGAGGCGTCTCGAGGCTAGATCCACCTTAACCTTCTGCGCAACTTCCAAAGGCGTTCTTCACACCGCTTGCCTGCAAACTTCAAAAGTCTCCCCGACATACCCGTCTCCTACTTGAGAGGAAGCCCACAAGGAGTCCCGGCCACATCCAGAGGAGCCCGTTTCGAGTCCGTAGTCCTGAGATGAGGATCCTTTCCCTGCTTTGGTCGGAAAGATTCCTCGGTGGTTTCCGCGTCCGCATCTCAAGAGGAGGCCGCCTCTCCACAGGCAAAGGCGCAGAGAACTCCAGAGGTTCCTGACACCACTCCAGAGACAACCAGGTGTCTCAGTACCATTCCACGGAAAACCTGTTTTCCCTTGCCACTGCATCGACTTTCAAGCGGAGGATCGACTCACACCACGGTTGGCCACGTGGGGCAACCCTGTGGCGAAAGCCTCGTGAAAGCCTCGTGGGAAAGCTCGAGGGAAAGCCACAGATCCCGTTGATCCACCGCGAAGGGAAGCGTGGACACTGCTGCCTACAGCTCTGCGAGGAAAGCCGCACGTGCATGCCCCCCACTCGAGACGGAGGACTGAGTCTCCTGGGGAGACTCCAGTAGTACCCCAAGCTATCTCATGTCAGCACTGGAGCAGGAATCCTCAGGTTCTGGCCACCGACTCCACACGAGGTCTTAGGCCCGCAGCATCGAAGGAAAAGGAATCGCCAAGAGTCCCCGAGCGGCAAACTCCCATGTGGGAATGGCTTTCTGAGGCCACACAGAGCGGCGCCCTGAGGTCCCCGTCGAAAGTCCGTAGAGCACCTGCCGCAACTCCGAGAACATCCGGAGGTTCTCCCCTCCCAGGCGAGATGAGGCCATTTCCGCTGAGGCATCTCGAGGCTAATCACACCTGAACCTCTGGCAAGCTCCTAAAGCGACTTCACACCCTTGCCTGCCAACTCAACGAAGTTCCCCGACATCACCCGTCTACACTTCGCAGAGGAGACGAGAGTCCGCCCCACATCCCAGAGAGCCCCCTTTCCGCCTACCTAGCTCCCGAGAGGCAGGATCCTTTCCCTGCGTCGCGGGGGAAAGAATCCTGGCGTTTCCGTGCTGCATTTCAAGAGGAGGCGCCCTCCACAGGAGGCGAGAGGCAACTCCAGGGTCGTACCGCCATTCCCAGAGTACCCAGGATGTCTCAGTCCACCTTCCATGGGGGAAACCTGCCTTTCCCGCACTCCTCGACTCTTCAAAGCGCAAGATCGACTCACACCATCGGTGGCACGTGGCGGGACAGCCCCTGTGGGAAAAGCCTCGTTGGAAAGCCTCGAGGCCGAAAGCCACAGAAATCCCTTGATCCACGCGGAATGGAAGCGTGACACTGCTGCCCTACAGCCTCGGGCACCGATAACGCCCGCACGTGCATCAGCCCCCACTCGCAGACGAGGACTGCACTCCCCCCTAGGGGAGACTCCAGAAGTAACCCAGGATGCCATGCGGCACTGCTGAGAGGAATGCCCCTCAGGCTTCCCTCGCACCGACTCCATTTACAAGATGAATCTTTTGGCCCTGGCATCGACAGAGAGAGGAATCCGAGAGGCCCTCAAGCAACTCGCATGGGACTGGCCTTTCCTGAGGGTCACCAGAGCGGGTCCCTGAGCGTCCTCATCGTACAGTCGAGAGCACCTGCTTGCAACTCGATAACAATCCCAGGAGGTTCTCCCCTCCAGCGCGAGAAGGAGGCGCCATTTCCGCTGAGGCGTCTCGAGGCTAAGCACACCTAACCTCTTGCGAGACTTCCAAAAGGTCCTCGCACCCTTGATGCCAACTCAGGAATTCCCCGACATGAACCGTCTCCACTTTGAGAGAAAGCTCGAGCCCTCCGCCCGACATTCAGCAGGCAGCCCCGTTTCCGCACTCAGTAGCTCGAGAGGAGGGATCCTTTCCCTGCCGTGTTCTGGGAAAGAACTCCCGGCGCTTTCCATCGCATCTCAAGAGGAGGCGCTCTCACCAGGAAAGGGCCGAGAGGAACTCCAGGGTCGACGCCACCGATACACAGCAGCTCTCCCCAGAGATCTTGCTCAGTCCATTCCAGGGAAAACCAGTTTTCCCTTGCACTTGCCTCGTCGACTTTCAAGCCGAGCGATCTCACTCACACCACGGTTGGCACGTGGACAGCCCGTGGCGAAAGCCTCGTGGAAAGCCTCCTGCAAAAAACCTCGCATGAAAAGAAAAAAATAAAAAAAAAAAACCCCACAGATTTCTTCATCACGCCGAAGCGGAAGCATGACACTGCTGCCTACAGCTCGGAGGAAAGTGCACGAGTGCATGACCTTTAGTTCGCAGACGACGGACTTGAATTCCCCGGTGCGAGACTTCCAGAAGTACCCCAAGATCCTCTGTCACGCACTGGAGAGACATCCTCACGCGTTCCGCACCGTCTCCACACCAACGTCTTAGGCCCCGATTCAACCGGCGAAGAGGGAATCCGAAGGGCCCCCTAGCAACTCGCTGGCGAGACTCGGCCTTTCCTGAGGCCACCAGACCACGGTCCCTGAGCGTCCTTTTCGTCTTACAGTCGCAGGAGCACCTGCTGCGCAACTCTACGAAAATCCAGAGATTCGCCCCTCCAGGCCGAATTGAAGGCCCATTTCCGCGGAGGCCGTCTCGGCTAATCAACCGGCCTCTGGAACTCCAAAGGCGTCCTTCACACCTTGCCTGCAACTCGAAGAAGTTCCCCGACGCTACCCCTCTTCCACTTGTTCAGAGAGAAGCACGAGAGTCCTGCCACATCCAAGGAGAAGCCCCGCTTTCCGCCTCATAGATCGAGGCGTGGAATCCTTTCCCCCACTGCGTTGTCGGGAAAGAATTCCCGCGAGCAGTTCAGTCGCCATCTCAGAGGAGGCGCGTCTCACCCAGCGAAACACACGAGCGCGATCTCCAGGTCGTGACACCATTCCCTGAGTGCCAGGATTCTCAGCTCCATTCCAGCGGAAAACCTGTTTTCCCTGACACTGCCTCGACTTTCAAGCCCGAGGATCCACTCACACCCTGGCTGGCATGCTGGGACAGGCCCTGCTGTGAAAGCCTCGCTGGGAAAGCCTCGCTGGAAAGCCTCGAGGAAAATAGCCACAGATCCCTTGCATCACGCATAAGGGAAGTGTGACACTGCTGCTACAGCTCGGGAGGAACAGCCGCGACAGTGCATGCCCCCACTCGAGACGAGGACTGACTCCCCTGGGGAGACTCCGCAAGCTTACCCCTAAGACCATGTTCAGCACTGGAGAGGAATCCTCAGCGTTCCGGCACGGACTCACAAAGATCTTACGCCCCGTCATTGACGGCGAGAAGGAATCCCGAAAGGCCCCGCGGGCAACTCGCATGGGGGACTGCGCCTTTCCTGAGGCCACCAGCAGCGGTGTTCCTCTTGAGCGTCCCCTTGTAAGTCGAGAGCACCTGCCGCCCAAGACCTCGAGAAGAAATCCATGAGGTTCTCCCCTTCCAGGCGAGATTAAGCGCCATCTCTCATGCTGAGGCATCTCCAGAGCTAATCACACGCTAACTTCTTGACTTTTCCAAGGGTCCTTCACCAACCTGCCTGCCCTGCAAATCAAGAAGCTTCCCCAACTATACCCGTCTCTACGCGAGAGCGAAGCAACGAGAGTCCCGCCCTCATCCAGAGGTAGCCCGAAATTTCCGCCTCATAGCTCGAGAGCAGGGCATATTTCCCTGCGTGGTCGGGAAAGAAATCCCGGTCGTTCCGGCGTCGCATTCTCAAGAGCGAGCGCTGTCTCCACAGGAAAGGCGAGAGGAACTCCAGCGTGATGCCACCTTCCCAGAGTCCCCCAGATGTCTCAGTCCATTTCCAGGGAAACTTGTTTTCCGGCACTGCCCGACTTTCAAGCGAGGATCGACTCACACCAAGGCTTGGCACGTGGCGACAGCCCTGTGTCGAAAAGCTCGAGAAAGCCTCGTGGGAAAGCCTCGAGGAAAAAGTTGCAGATCACCCTTTGATCCCGCGAAGGGAAGCATGACACTGCTGCTACATCCTCGGGTGGAAGCGACACGCTGCCCATCTGCCCCCACTTCGCCAGACGAGCGATCTGACTCCCCTGGGGCGACTCCAGCCGTACCCAAGAATCCCATGCTCAGCACTGGAGCAGGAATCCTCACGGCTTCCGCGCACCTACTCCACACAAGGTCTTAGGCCCCCGGCAATTGACTGCGGAGGAGAGGAAATACGAGAGGCCCTCCGAGCAAACTCCTTGGGCCGACTTGCGCCATTCCTGAGGCCCACCGCGAGCGGTCCGTGCCAGGTCCCCAGTCGTTATAGCTCGAGAGCACCTGCCACAAACCCGAGAAAATCCAGTGAGCGTTCTCCCCCTCCAGGCGAGATGAGGCCCATTTCCCCTGAGGCATCTCGACGTGAAGTGAGCGAGCGGCTGAGGAGGCGTTCTGCGACTTACAAAGGGTCTTTTCACACCCTTGCCTGCCCAACTCAACGAAGTTCCCCGACATACCCGTCATCCACCGAGAGGAACACGAGACGTCTCGCCCTATTCCAGAGGTCCAGCCCCGTTTCCGCCTCCTAGCCTCGAGAGGTAGGGATCCTTTCCCTGCCAGTGGTCGGGGGCAAAAGAATTTCCCGGCATTTCCAGCTCGCATCTCACAGCAGGAGGCGCCCTGCCCACAGCGAAAGGCCCAAGGGAACTCCCACCGACGTTCGTGCCACCATTCCCAGAGGTCCCCAGCAGTCTCCACTCCATTCCAGTGCGAAACCTGTTTTCCCTGCACATGCCTCGACTTTCAAGCTGAGGATCGACTCACACCACGCGTGGCACGTGGGCAGCCTTTGTGGAAAGCCTCGGTGGGCAAAGCATCGTGCCGTAAAGCCTCGCACGGGAAAGCCACAGATCCTTGATCCGACGCGAAAGGGGAAGCGTGACACTGCTGCTATCAGCAGGCTGAGGAAAGCGCACGTGCATGCCCACCACTCGACGACGAGGACTGATTTCCACAGGGGAGGACTCAGGAAGTACCCCAAGCATCCATGTCAACACTGGAGAGGAATCCTCAGGTTCGGCACGCACTCCACACAAGGTCTTAGCGGCGGCATCGATGGCGAGAGGAATACCGCCAGCGAGGCCTCCGAGCAACTCGCATGCCGGGACTGGCTTTCCTGAGGCCACCAGGCGGGGGTCCCTGGCTGTTCCCCCCGTTCGTAACAATCGAGACCACCTGCCGGCAAAACTCGAGAAAATCCAGGAGCGTTCCTCCCCTCCAGGATGATGAGGTCCATTTGCGGCTGAGGCCGCTCTCCGCAGCGACCTAATCACACCTAACTCTGGAACTTCCAACGGGTTCACTTCACACCCTTGCTTGCAACTCAAGAAGTTTCCGACATACCCCGTTCTCCACTCTGAGAGGCAAAGCACGCAGCGCAGTTCCGCCACATCCAGAGGAGCCCCAGTTTCGCCTCCTTAGCTCGAGAGGAGGGATCCTTTGCCTGCTGTGGCTCGCGAAAGAAATTCCAGCTTTCCCGTTTGAATTCTCAAAGGAGGCACTCTCCACAGGAAAGGCGAGAGGAACTCCAGGTCGTTTCCCCCATTCCCAGAGTTCCCCCAGATTTCTCAGTCCATGTTCAGGGAAAACCCTGTTTTTTCCCTGCACTGCCTCGACTTTCAAGCTGCAGGATCGCACTCCACCCACGGTGGCACGTCGACAGCCCTGTGGAATCCTCGTGGAAAGCCTTGTGCGAAAGCCTCGACGGGAAAGCCACAGATCCCTTGACCATGCGAACAGAAGGCTGTTTACCATTTGCTGCTACAGCTCGGCGAGAAAGCGCTCGTGCATGCCCCACTTCGAGACGAGGGCACTGACTCCACTGGGCGAGACTCCAGAAGTACCCCAAAGATCCATGTCAGCACTGGAGTGGAATCCTCAGGTTCCGGCAACGACTCCACACAAGGGCTTATGGCCCCCGGCCATCGACGAGAGAGGAATCCCGAGTGATCCCCGAGCAAGCTCGCCCAACGGGACTGGCCTTTCCTGAGGCAACCAAGAGCGCGTTACTTGACGTCCCGCCGTCGCCTAGGTCTAGCAGCACCTTCCGCCAACTCGCAGGAAAATCCAGGCAGGTTCTCCCCTCCACGCCTCTCCCCCGAGTGAGATGAGGCCATTTCGCGCTGAGGCGTCTCGAGCTAATCACACCTAACGATCTGAAACTTCCAAAGGCCGTCCTTCACACCTTGCTGCAACTCAAGAAATTTCTCGACTTACCGGATCGCCACTCGAGCAGGTCAAACACGAGCGTCCCGCCCACATCGAGAGGAGAACCCCCGTTTCCCGCCTTCTAGCTCGAGCAGCGAGCCGATTCCAATCCCTGCGTGGCGATGGAAAGAATTCCCGGCGCGCGTTCCTGTCGCATCCTCAAGAGAAGCGCTCTCCACAGAAAGGCCGAGAGGAACTCCAGGGTCGTGCCACCACTTCCCAGAGTCCCCCAGATGTCTCATTTCATTCCAGGAAACTGACTTCCTGCAATGTCTCGCACTTTCAAGCGAGCGACTCGCTCACCACCACGGTGGCACGGGCGGACAGCCCTGTGGGAAAGCCGCCTCGTGTGGAAAGCCTTTCAATGGAAAGCCTCGAGCGAAAGCCCACAGAATCCCTTAACTCACTCGAAGGACAGCGTGACACTGCTGCTACACACTCGGGAGGAAAGAGTTACGCTGTCATGCCTCCCACTAGATACGAAGGACTGACTTACGCTGGGGAAGATTCCAGAAGTACCCCAACATCCATGTCAGGACGGGAGAGCGAATCCTTCAGCGTGGAGCCACCATCACCACTCAAGGTCCTTAGCCCTTCATCAGGAAGCGAGCGACGAAATCCCGAGACGGGCCTCCCCGCGTAGCAAAACAAACCCCCTTTCGCCGGGCGGCCAGACCCACTGCCTGACCTGGCTGCACCCTTTCCTTAACGGCCACCAGCGACGCTGCGCCCGCCGTTCCCTGAGCGTCCCGCGCGTAAGTGTCCGAGCACGCACCCAACGCTTGCCAGCGCAACTCCGAGAAATCCAGGAGGTTTTCCCTCCCAGGCGCAGATGAGGCCCATTTCGGCTGAGGCCCTCTCGAGGCTTAATCACACGCAAACCTCTGTAACTTCCAAATGGGTGACTTCACACCCTTGTCCTGCCCAACTCAAAAGCTTCTCCCCCGACCTACCCGTCTCCACTTGAGAGGAAAGCACGGCAGAGTCCCGCGCTCCTCACATCCAGAGGGAACCCCGTTTCGGCCTCCCTAGCTCGAGAGAGGGAGTCATTCCTTTCTGGTCGCGGAAAGAAACCCAGCGTTTCCCGTTCGCTTTCTCAAGAGGAGCTCCGCTTCTCCACAGCGAAAGCGCCGAGAGGAACTCCAGCGGTTCGTTGCCACCATTCACAGAGTCCCCCAGATGTTCTCAGTCCATTCCAGGGAAAACCTTGTTTTCCCCGTGCACCTGCCCATCGACCTTCCTGCCCAAGCGATAGACTCACCACCACGGATGGCACGTGCGCGACAGCCCTGTGCTGGAAGCCTCGTGGAAAGCCTTAATGCGGAAAGCCTCGAGGGAAGCTCCTGATCCCTTGATCACTGCGAGGGAAGCCGTGACACTGCCATGCTACAGCTCGCCGGAGGAAAGCGCCACCTGCAGTGCCCCACTCGACGACGAGGACCTGCACTTCCCTTGGGAGACTACCAGAAGCTACCCAAGATCCACTGTCCAGCACTGAGAGCAGGAAATCCTCAGCGTTCCGGCCACCGGCTTGCCACACAAGATCTTAGCCTCCTGCATCAGACGGGGAGAGCGAATCCCGAGAGGCCCCCGAGCAACTCCGATGGCGGACTCGGCCTTTCCTAGACGCCACATACAGCGGGTCCCTGGCAGGGACTTCCCGTCTAGTCGAAAGCACCTTCCGCCAACTCGAGAAAAATCCAGAGGCGTTCTCCCTCCAGGCGACGATGAGGGCCCATTTCCACTGAGGCGTCTCCAGGCTAATCACACCACCTCTGGAACTTCCAAAGGGTCCTTCACACCCCTTGCCCTGCAACTCGAGAAAGTTCCCCGATATATTGTTTCCACTCGAGGAGAAGCACGAGAGTCCGCCCACATCCATAGGAAGCCCCCGTTTCCGCCTCCTAAGCTCGAGAGGAGCCGATTCTTTCCCTACCGCGGTCGGGGAAGAATCTTCCCCGGCGTTCCTGTCGCCATCCTCAAGTGGAACGCTCTCCACAGGAAACTCGAGAGTTAACTCCAACGGCGTGTAGCGCCACATCCCAGGTCCCCCAGATGTCTCCAGTCCATTCCAGGGAAACCTGTTTTCCCTGCACTGCCTCGACTTTCAAGCCGAGGATCGACTCACACCCACGGTGGCACGTGGGACAGCCCTGTGGGAAAGCCTCGTGGGAAAGCCTCGTGGGAAAGCCTCGGAGGGAAAGCCCACAGATCCCTTGATCCACGCGAAGGGAAAGCGTGACACTGCTGCTACAGCTCGGGAAGGAAAGCGCACGTGCATGCCCCCACTCGAGACGAGGACTGACTCCCCTGGGAGAGACTCCAGAAGTACCCCAAGCATCCATGTCAGCACTGGAGATGAATCCTCAGGTTCCGGCACCGGACTCCACACAAGATCTTAGGCCCCAGCATCGACGGGAGAGGAATCCCGAGAGGCCCCGAGCAACTCGCATGGGGACTGGCCTTTCCTGAGGCCACCAAGAGCGGGTCCCTGAGGTCCCCGTCGTAAGTCCGAGAGCATCCTGCCGCAACTCGAGAAAATCCAGGAGGTTCTCCCTCCAGGCGAGATGAGGCCATTTCCGCTGAGGCGTCTCGAGGCCTAATCACATCTAACCATCTGGAACTTCCCAAAGGGTCCTTCACACCCTTGCTGCAACTCAAGAAGTTCCCCGACATACCCGTCTCCACTCGAGAGGAAGCACGAGAGTCCCGGCCCATCATCCAGAGGAGCCCCGTTTCCGCCTCCTAGCTCGAGAGAGGGATCCTTTCCCTGCGGGTCGGGAAAGAATTCCCGGCGTTCCCGTCGCATCTCAAGTGGAAGGCGCTCTCCACAGGGAAAGGCGAGAGGAACTCCAGGGTCGTGCCACCATTCCCAGAGTCCCCAGATGTCTCAGTCCATTCCAGGGAAACCTGCTTTTCCCTGCACTGCTCGACTTTCAAGCCAAGGATCGACTCACACCACGGTGCACGTGCTGGACAGCCCTGGGGCAGTGGGAAAGCCTCCGTGGGAAAGCCTCGAGGGAAACCACAGATCCCTTGATCCACGTCGAATGGAAGCGTGACACTGCTGCTACAGCTCTGGAGGAAAGCGACCAGTGCATGCCCCCACTCGAGACGAGGACTGACTCCCCTGGGAGATTCCAGAAGTACCCCAAGATCCATGTCAGCACTGGAGAGAATCCTCAGGTTCCGGCACCGACTCCACACAAGGTCTTAGGCCCAGCATCGACGGGAGAGGAATCCCGAGAGGCCCCCGAAGCAACTCGCATGGGGACTGGCCTTTCCTGAGGCCACCAGAGCGGGTCCCTGAGGTCCCCGTCGTAAGTCCGAGAGCCACTGTCCGCAACTCGAGAAAATCCAGGAGCTTCTCCCCTCCAGGCGAGATGAGGCCCATTTCCGCTGAGGCGTCTCGAGGCTAATCAACTCTAACTTCTGGAACTTCCAAAGGGGTCCTTTCACACCCTTGCCGCAACTCAAGAAGTTCCCCGACATACCCGTCTCCACTCGAGAGGAAGCACGAGAGTCCAGCCCACATCCAGAGGAGCCCGTTTCCGCCTCCTAGCTCGAGAGGAGGGATCCTTTCCCTGCGTGGTCGGGAATGAATTCCCGGCGTTTCCGTCGGCATCTCAAGAGGAGGCGCTCTCCACAGGAAAGGCGAGAGGAACTCCAGGGTCGTGCACCATTCCCAGAGTCCCCCAGATGTCTCAGTCCATTCCAGGGAAACCTGTTTTCCCTGCACTGCTCGACTTTCAAAGCCGAGGATCGACTCACACCAAGTGGCACGTGGACAGCCCTGTGGGAAAGCCTCGTGGGAAAACCTCTGGGAAAGCCTCGAGGGAAAGCCACAGATCCTTGATCCACGCGAAGGGAAATGCAGAAACTGCTGCTACAGCTCGGAGGAAAGCGCACGTGCATGCCCCCACTCGAGACGAGGACTGACTCCCCTGGGAGACTGCAGAAGTACCCAAGATCCATGTCAGCACTGGAGAGGAATCCTCAGGTTCCGGCACCGATCCACACAAGTCTTAGGCCCCGGCATCGACGGGAGAGGAATCCCGAGAGGCCCCGAGCAACTCGCATGGGGACTGGCCTTTCCTGAGGCCACCAGAGCGGGTCCCTGAGGTCCCCGTCGTAAGTCGAGAGCACCTGCTCGCAACTCGAGAAAATCCAGGAGGTTCTCCCCTCCAGGCGAGATGAGGCCCATTTCTGCTGAGGCGTCTCGAGGCTAAATCACACCTAACTCTGGAACTTCCAAAGGGTCCTTCACACCTTGCTGCAACTCAAGAAGTTCCCCGACATACCCGTCTCCACTCGAGAGGAAGCACGAGAGTCCCGCCCACATCCAGAGGAGCCCGTTTCCGCCTCCTAGCTCGAGAGGAGGGATCCTTTCCCTGCGTGGTCGGGAAAGAATTCCCGGCGTTCCCGTCGCATCTCAAGAGGAGGCGCTCTCCACAGGAAAGGCGAGAGGAACTCCAGGGTCGTGCCACCATTCCCAGAGTCCCCAGATGTCTCAGTCCATTCCAGGAAACCTGTTTTCCCTGCACTGTCTCGACTTTCAAAGCCGAGGATCGACTCACACCACGGTGGCACGTGGGACAGCCCTGTGGAAAGCCTCGTGGGAAAGCCTCGTGGGAAAGCCTCGAGGGAAAGCCACATGATCCCTTGATCCACGCGAAGGGAAGCGTGACACTGCTGCTACAGCTCGGGAGGAAAGCGCACGTGCATGCCCCCACTCGAGACGAGGACTGACTCCCCTGGAGAGACTCCAGAAGTACCCCAAGATCCATGTCAGCACTGGAGAGGAATCCTCAAGGTTCCGGCACCGACTCCACACAAGATCTTAGGCCCCGGCATCGACGGAGAGGAATCCCGAGAGGCCCCAGAGCAACTCGCATGGGGACTGGCCTTTCCTGAGGCCACCAGAGCGGGTCCCTGAGGTCCCGTCGTAAGTCGAGAGCACCTGCCGCAACTCGAGAAAATCCAGGAGGTTCTCCCCTCCAGGCGAGATGAGGCCCATTTCCGCTGAGGCAGTCTCGAGTCTAATCACACCTAACCTCTGGAACTTCCAAAGGGTCCTTCACACCCTTGCTGCAACTCAAGAAGTTCCCCGACATACCCGTCTCCACTCGAGAAGAAGCACGAGAGTCCCGCCCACATCCAGAGTAGCCCCGTTTCCGCCTCCTAGCTCGAGAGGAGGGATCCTTTCCCTGCGTGTCGGAAAGAATTCCCAGCGTTCCAGTCGCATCTCAAGAGGAGGCGCTCTCCACAGGAAAGGCGAGAGGTAACTCCAGGGTCGTGCCACCATTCCCAGAGATCCCCAGATGTCTCAGTCCATTCCAGGGAAACCTGTTTTCCCTGCACTGCCTCGACTTTCAAGCCGAGGATCGACTCACACCACGGTGGCACGTGGGACAGCCCTGTGGGAAAGCCTCGTGGGAAAGCCTCGTGGGAAAGCCTCGAGGGAAAGCCACAGATCCCTTGATCCACGCGAAGGGAAGCGTGACACTGCTGCTACAGCTCGGAGGAAAGCGCACGTGCATGCCCCCACTCGAGACGAGGACTGACTCCCCTGGGGAGACTCCAGAAGTACCCCCAGATCCATCGTCAGCACTGGAGAAGGAATCCTCAGGTTCCAGGCACTACTCCACACAAGATCTTAGGCCCCGGCATCGACGGGAGAGGAATCCCGAGAGGCCCCCGAAGCAACTCGCATGGGACTGGCCTTTCCAGAGGCCACCAGAGCGGGTCCCTGAGGTCCCCGTCGTAAGTCGAGAGCACCTGCCGCAACTCGAGAAATCCAGGAGTTTCTCCCCTCCAGGCGAGATGAGTGCCCATTTCCGCTGAGGCATCTCGAGGCTAATCACACTTAACCTCTGGAACTTCCAAAGCGGTCCTTCACACCCTTGCTGCAACTCAAGAAGATCCCCGACATACCCGTCTACACTCGAGAGGAAGCACGAGAGTCCCGCCCACATCCAGAGGAGCCCCGTTTCCGCCTCCTAGCTCGAGAGGAGGGATCCTTTCCCTGCGTGGTCGGGAAACAATTCCCGGCGTTTCCGTCGCATCTCAAGAGGAGGCGCTCTCCACAGGAAAGGCGAAGAGGAACTCCAGGGTCGTTGCCACCATTCCCAGAGTCCCCAGATGTCTCAGTCCATTCCAGGGAAACCTGCTTTTCCCTGCACTGCCTCGACTTTCAAGCCGAAGGATCGACTCACACCACTGGTGGCACGTGGGACAGCCCTGTGGGAAAGCCTCGTGGGAAAGCCTCGAGGGAAAGCCACAGATCCCTTGATCCACGCGAAGGGAAGCGTGACACTGCTGCTACAGCTCGAGAGGAAAGCGCACGTGCATGCCCCCACTCGAGACGAGGACTGACTCCACTGGGGAGACTCCAGAAGTACCCCAAGATCCATGTCAGCACTGGAGAGGAATGCTCAGGTTCCGGCACCGACTCCACACAAGATCTTAGGCCCCGGCATCAGACGGGAGAGGAATCCCGAGAGGCCCCGAGCAACTCGCATGGGGACTGGCCTTTCCTGAGGCCACCAGAGCGGGTCCCTGAGGTCCCCGTCGTAAGTCGAGAGCACCTGCCGCAACTCGAGAAAATCCAGGAGGTTCTCCCCTCCAGGCGAGATGAGGCCCATTTCCTGCTGAGGCGTCTCGAGGCTAATCACACCTAACCTCTGGAACTTCCAAAGGGTCCTTCACACCCTTGCTGCAACTCAAGAAGTTCCCCGACATACCCGTCTCCACTTGAGAGGAAGCACGAGAGTCCCGCCCACATCCAGAGGAGCCCCGTTTCCGAGCTCCTAGCCTGAGATGAGGGATCCTTTCCCTGCTTGGTCGGGAAAGAATTCCCGGTGTTCCCGTCGCATCTCAAGAGGAGGCGCTCTCCACAGGAAAGGCGAGAGGAACTCCAGGGTCGTGCCACCATTCCCAGAGTCCCCAGATGTCTCAGTCCATTCCAGGGAAAACCTGTTTTCCCTGCACTGCCTCGACTTTCAAGCCGAGGATCGACTCACACCACGGTGGCACGTGGGACAGCCCTGTGGGAAAGCCTCGTGGGAAAGCCTCGTGGGAAAGCCTCGAGGGAAAGCCACAGATCCCTTGATCCACGCGAAGGGAAGCGTGACACTGCTGCTACAGCTCGGGAGGAAAGCGCACGTGCATGCCCCCACTCGAGACGAGGACTGACTCCCTGGGGAGACTCCAGAAGTACCCCAAGATCCATGTCAGCACTGGAGAGGAATCCTCAGGTTCCGGCACCGACTCCACACAAGGTCTTAGGCCCGCAGCATCGAACGGAGAAGGAATCCGAAGAGGCCCCCGAGCAACTCGCATGGGGACTGGCCTTTCCTGAGGCCACCAGAGCGGGTCCCTGAGGTCCCCGTCGTAAAGTCGAGAGCACCTGCCGCAACTCGAGAAAATCCAGGAGGTTCTCCCCTCCAGGCGAGATGAGTGCCATTTCCGCTGAGGCGATCTCGAGGCTAATCACACCTAACCTCTGGAACTTCCAAAGCGTCTTCACACCCTTGCTGCAACTCAAGAAGTTCCCCGACATACCCGTCTCCACTCGAGAGGAAGCACGAGAGTCCCGCCCACATCCAGAGGAGCCCCGTTTCCGCCTCCTAGCTCGAGAGGAGGGATCCTTTCCCTGCGTGGTCGGGAAAGAATTCCGGCGTTTCCCGTCGCATCTCAAGAGGAGGCGCTCTCCACAGGAAAGGCGAGAGGAACTCCAGGGTCGTGCCACCATTCCCAGAGTCCCCAGGATGTCTCAGTCCATTCCAGGGAAACCTGTTTTCCCTGCACTGCCTCGACTTTCAAGCGAAGGATCGACTCACACCACGGTGGCACGTGGGACAGCCCTGTGGGAAAGCCTCGTTGGAAAGCCTCGAGGGAAAGCCACAGATCCCTTGATCCACGCGAAGGGAAGCGTGACACTGCTGCTACAGCTCGGGAGGAAAGCGCACGTGCATGCCCCCACTCGAGACGAGGACTGACTCCCCTGGGGAGACTCCAGAAGTAACCCAGGATCCATGTCTGCACTGGAGAGGAATGCTCAGGTTCCGGCACCGACTCCATACAAGATCTTTGGCCCTGGCATCGACGAGAGAGGAATCCCGAGAGGCCCCCAAGCAACTCGCATGGGGACTGGCCTTTCCTGAGGTCACCAGAGCGGGTCCCTGAGGTCCTCATCGTAAGTCGAGAGCACCTGCTGCAACTCGATAAATCCAGGAGGTTCTCCCCTCCAGGCGAGAAGAGGCCCATTTCCGCTGAGGCGTCTCGAGGCTAATCACACCTAACCTCTGGAGCTTCCAAAAGGTCCTTCGCACCCTTGATGCAACTCAGGAAGTTCCCCGACATAACCGTCTCCACTTGAGAGAAAGCTCGAGCCTCCCGCCGACATCCAGAGGAGCCCCGTTTCCGCCTCCTAGCTCGAGAGGAGGGATCCTTTCCCTGCGTGTTCGGGAAAGAATTCCCGGCGTTTCCATCGCATCTCAAGAGGAGGCGCTCTCCACAGGAAAGGCGAGAGGAACTCCAGGGTCGAGCCACCATACACAGAGTCCCCCAGATGTCTCAGTCCATTCCAGGGAAACCAGTTTTCCCTGCACTGCCTCGACTTTCAAGCCGAGGATCGACTCACACCACGGTGGCACGTGGGACAGCCCTGTGGGAAAGCCTCGTGGGAAAGCCTCCTGCAAAAACCTCGATGAAAGCCACAGATTTCTTCATCCACGCGAAGGGAAGCATGACACTGCTGCTACAGCTCGGGAGGAAAGTGCACGTGCATGACCTTAGTCGAGACGAGGACTGAATCCCCGGTGGAGACTCCAGAAGTACCCCAAGATCCTTGTCAGCACTGGAGAGGAATCCTCAGGTTCCGGCACCGTCTCCACACAACGTCTTAGGCCCCGGCATCAACGGGAGAGGAATCCCGAAGGGCCCCCTAGCAACTCGCATGGGGACTGGCCTTTCCTGAGGCCACCAGACCAGGTCCCTGAGGTCCTCGTCTTAAGTCGAGAGCACCTGTGGCAACTCTAGAAAATCCAGGAGATTCTCCCCTCCAGGCGAGATGAAGCCCATTTCCGCGGAGGCGTCTCGAGGCTAATCAACCTGGCCTCTGGAACTTCCAAAGGGTCCTTCACACCCTTGCTGCAACTCAAGAAGTTCCCCGACGTACCCCTCTCCACTCGAGAGGAAGCACGAGAGTCCTGCCCACATCCAGAGAAGCCCCGTTTCCGCCTCATAGATCGAGAGGTGGAATCCTTTCCCTGCGTTGTCGGGAAAGAATTCCCGGCGTTCCGGTCGCATCTCAAGAGGAGGCGGTCTCCACAGGAAACACGAGGGGATCTCCAGGGTCGTGACACCATTCCCTGAGTGCCAGAGATTTCTCAGTCCATTCCAGGGAAACCTGTTTTCCCTGCACTGCCTCGACTTTCAAGCCGAGGATCCACTCACACCACGGTGGCATGTGGGACAGCCCTGTGTGAAAGCCTCGTGGGAAAGCCTCGTGGGAAAGCCTCGAGGAAAAGCCACAGATCCCTTGATCCACGCAAAGGGAAGTGTGACACTGCTGCTACAGCTCGGGAGGAAAGCGCACGTGCATGCCCCCACTCGAGACGAGGACTGACTCCCCTGGGGAGACTCCAGAAGTACCCCAAGACCATGTCAGCACTGGAGAGGAATCCTCAGGTTCCGGCACGGACTCCACAAAGATCTTAGGCCCCGTCATTGACGGGAGAGGAATCCCGAAAGGCCCCGGAGCAACTCGCATGGGGACTGGCCTTTCCTGAGGCCACCAGAGCGGGTCCCTGAGGTCCCCATTGTAAGTCGAGAGCACCTGCCGCACCTCGAGAAAATCCAGGAGGTTCTCCCTTCCAGGCGAGATTAGGCCCATTTCTGCTGAGGCATCTCGAGGCTAATCACACCTAACTTCTTGACTTTCCAAAGGGTCCTTCACACCCTTGCTGCAAATCAAGAAGTTCCCCAATATACCCGTCTCTACTGGAGAGGAAGCACGAGAGTCCCGCCCTCATCCAGAGGAGCCCCGTTTCCGCCTCATAGCTCGAGAGCAGGGATATTTCCCTGCGTGGTCGGGAAAGAAATCCCGGCGTTCCCGTCGCATCTCAAGAGGAGGTGCTCTCCACAGGAAAGGCGAGAGGAACTCCAGGGTCGTGCCACCATTCCCAGAGTCCCCCAGATGTCTCAGTCCATTCCAGGGAAACTTGTTTTCCCTGGCACTGCCTCGACTTTCAAGCCGAGGATCGACTCACACCAAGGTGGCACGTGGGACAGCCCTGTGGGAAAGCCTCGAGGGAAAGCCTCGTGGGAAAGCCTCGAGGGAAAAGTTGCAGATCCCTTGATCCACGCGAAGGGAAGCATGACACTGCTGCTACATCTCGGGTGGAAAGCGCACGTGCATGCCCCCACTTGAGACGAGGACTGACTCCCCTGGGGCGACTCCAGCCGTACCCCAAGATCCATGTCAGCACTGGAGAGGAATCCTCAGGTTCCGGCACCTACTCCACACAAGGTCTTAGGCCCCGGCATTGACGAGAGAGGAATACGGAGAGGCCCCGAGCAACTCGCTTGGGGACTGGCCATTCCTGAGGCCACCGGAGCGGGTCCGTGAGGTCCCCGTCGTAAGTCGAGAGCACCTGCCACAACTCGAGAAAATCCAGGAGGTTCTCCCCTCCAGGCGAGATGAGGCCCATTTCCCCTGAGGCATCTCGAGGCTAATCACACCTAACGTCTGGAACTTACAAAGGGTCTTTCACACCCTTGCTGCAACTCAAGAAGTTCCCCGACATACCCGTCTCCACTCGAGAGGAATCACGAGAGTCCCGCCCTCATCCAGAGGAGCCCCGTTTCCGCCTCCTAGCTCGAGAGGAGGGATCCTTCCCTGCGTGGTCGGGAAAGAATTCCCGGCATTTCCGTCGCATCTCAAGAGGAGGCGCCCTGCACAGGAAAGGCAAGAGGAACTCCACGGTCGTGCCACCATTCCCAGAGTCCCCCAGATGTCTCAGTCCATTCCAGGGAAACCTGTTTTCCCTGCACTGCCTCGACTTTCAAGCCGAGGATCGACTCACACCACGGTGGCACGTGGGCAGCCTTGTGGGAAAGCCTCGTGGGAAAGCATCGTGGGAAAGCCTCGAGGGAAAGCCACAGATCCCTTGATCCACGCGAAGGGAAGCGTGACACTGCTGCTACAGCAGGGGAGGAAAGCGCACGTGCATGCCCCCACTCGAGACGAGGACTGATTCCACAGGGGAGACTCAGGAAGTACCCCAAGATCCATGTCAACACTGGAGAGGAATCCTCAGGTTCCGGCACCGACTCCACACAAGGTCTTAGGCCGCGGCATCGATGGGAGAGGAATACCGAGAGGCCTCCGAGCAACTCGCATGGGGACTGGCCTTTCCTGAGGCCACCAGAGCGGGTCCCTGTGTCCCCGTCGTAAATCGAGAGCACCTGCCGCAACTCGAGAAAATCCAGGAGGTTCTCCCCTCCAGGCAAGATGAGGTCCATTTGCCGCTGAGGCGTCTCGAGGCTAATCACACCTAACCTCTGGAACTTCCAACGGGTCCTTCACACCCTTGCTGCAACTCAAGAAGTTTCCCGACATACCCGTCTCCACTCGAGAGGAAGCACGAGAGTTCCGCCCACATCCAGAGGAGCCCCGTTTCCGCCTCCTAGCTCGAGAGGAGGGATCCTTTCCCTGCGTGGTCGGGAAAGAAATTCCAGCTTTCCCGTTGAATCTCAAGAGGAGGCACTCTCCACAGGAAAGGCGAGAGGAACTCCAGGGTCGTTCCCACCATTCCCAGAGTCCCCCAGATTCTCAGTCCATTCCAGGGAAACCTGTTTTCCCTGCACTGCCTCGACTTTCAAGCTGAGGATCGACTCACACCACGGTGGCACGTGCGACAGCCCTGTGGGAAATCCTCGTGGGAAAGCCTTGTGGGAAAGCCTCGAGGGAAAGCCACAGATCCCTTGATCCATGCGAACAGAAGTGTTACATTGCTGCTACAGCTCGGGAGAAAAGCGCTCGTGCATGCCCCCACTCGAGACGAGGACTGACTCCACTGGGGAGACTCCAGAAGTACCCCAAGATCCATGTCAGCACTGGAGTGGAATCCTCAGGTTCCGGCACCGACTCCACACAAGGTCTTAGGCCCCGGCATCGACGAGAGAGGAATCCCGAGTGATCCCCGAGCAACTCGCAAGGGGACTGGCCTTTCCTGAGGCCACCAGAGCGCGTACTTGACGTCCCGGTCGTAAGGTCTAGAGCACCTGCCGCAACTCGAGAAAATCCAGGAGGTTCTCCCCTCCAGGTGAGATGAGGCCCATTTCCGCTGAGGCGTCTCGAGGCTAATCACACCTAACGTCTGGAACTTCCAAAGGGTCCTTCACACCCTTGCTGCAACTCAAGAAATTTCTCGACATACCCGTCGCCACTCGAGAGGAACACGAGCGTCCCGCCCACATCGAGAGGAGCCCCGTTTCCGCCTCCTAGCTCGAGAGGAGGGATCCAATCCCTGCGTGGATGGGAAAGAATTCCCGGCGTTCCTGTCGCATCTCAAGAGAAGGCGCTCTCCACAGGAAAGGCGAGAGGAACTCCAGGGTGGTGCCACCATTCCCAGAGTCCCCCAGATGTCTCATTTCCATTCCAGGGAAAACCTGATTTCCCTGCAATGCCTCGACTTTCAAGCCGAGGATCGACTCACACCACGGTGGCACGTGGGACAGCCCTGTGGGAAAGCCTCGTGGGAAAGCCTCATGGGAAAGCCTCGAGGGAAAGCCACAGATCCCTTAATCCACTCGAAGGGAAGCGTGACACTGCTGCTACACCTCGGGAGGAAAGAGTACGTGCATGCCCCCACTAGATACGAGGACTGACTACGCTGGGGAGATTCCAGAAGTACCCCAAGATCCATGTCAGGACAGGAGAGGAATCCTCAGGTTCGGAGCACCATCACCACTCAAGGTCTTAGGCCCCGGCATCGACGGGAGAGGAATCCCGAGAGGCCCCCGAGCAACTCGCATGGGGACTGGCCTTTCCTAAGGCCACCAGAGTGGGTCCCTGAGGTCCCCGTCGTAAGTCGAGAGCACGTGCAGCAACTCGAGAAAATCCAGGAGGTTCTCCCCTCCAGGCGAGATGAGGCCCATTTCGGCTGAGGTGTCTCGAGGCTAATCACACCAAACCTCTGTAACTTCCAAAGGGTGATTCACACCCTTGCTGCAACTCAAGAAGTTCCCCGACATACCCGTCTCCACTTGAGAGGAAGCACGAGAGTCCCGCTCACATCCAGAGGAACCCCGTTTCCGCCTCCTAGCTCGAGAGGAGGGATCATTTCCTTTCGTGGTCGGGAAAGAATACCCAGCGTTCCCGTCGCTTCTCAAGAGGAGTCGCTCTCCACAGGAAAGGCGAGAGGAACTCCAGGGTGGTGCCACCATTCACAGAGTCCCCCAGATGTCTCAGTCCATTCCAGGGAAACCTGTTTTCCCTGCACTGCCTCGACTTTCCTGCCAAGGATAGACTCACACCACGGTGGCACGTGGGACAGCCCTGTGGGAAAGCCTCGTGGGAAAGCCTTATGGGAAAGCCTCGAGGGAAAGCTCCTGATCCCTTGATCCACGCGAAGGGAAGCGTGACACTGCTGCTACAGCTCGGGAGGAAAGCGCACCTGCATGCCCCCACTCGAGACGAGGACTGACTTCCCTTGGGAGACTCCAGAAGTACCCCAAGATCCATGTCAGCACTGGAGAGGAATCCTCAGGTTCCGGCACCGGTTCCACACAAGATCTTAGGCCTCTGCATCGACGGGAGAGGAATCCCGAGAGGCCCCCGAGCAACTCGCATGGGGACTGGCCTTTCCTGACGCCACTACAGCGGGTCCCTGAGGTTCCCGTCGTAAGTCGAAAGCACCTGCCGCAACTCGAGAAAATCCAGGAGGTTCTGCCCTCCAGGCGAGATGAGGCCCATTTCCACTGAGGCGTCTCCAGGCTAATCACACCTAACCTCTGGAACTTCCAAAGGGTCCTTCACACCCTTGCTGCAACTCGAGAAGTTCCCCGATATATTGTTTCCACTCGAGAGGAAGCACGAGAGTCCCGCCCACATCCAGAGAAGCCCCGTTTCCGCCTCCAAGCTCGAGAGGAGGGATCTTTCCCTACGCGGTCGGGAAAGAATTTCCGGCGTTCCCGTCGCATCTCAAGTGGAAGCGCTCTCCACAGGAAACTCGAGAGTAACTCCAGGGTCGTGCCACATTCCCAGAGTCCCCCAGATGTCTCAGTCCATTCCAGGGAAACCTGTTTTCCCTGCACTGCCTCGACTTTCAAGCCGAGGATCGACTCACACCACGGTGGCACGTGGGACAGCCCTGTGGGAAAGCCTCGAGGGAAGCCCCTGATCCCTTGATCCACGTGAAGGGAAGCGTGACACTGCTGCTACAGCTCAGGAGGAACGCGCACGTGCATGCCTCCACTCGAGACGAGGACTGACTCCCCTGGGGAGACTCCAGAAGTACCCCAAGCTCCATGTCAGCACTGGAGATGAATCCTCAGGTTCCGGCACAGACTCCGCACAAGGTTTTAGGCCCCAGCATCGACGGGAGAGGAAACCCGAGAGGCCCCGAGAGGCCCCGAAAAACTCGCAAGGGGACTGGCCTTTCCTGAGGCCGCCAGAGCGGGTCCCTGAGGTCCCCGTCGTAAGTCCAGAGCACCTGCCGCAACTTGAGAAAATCCAGGAGGTTCTCCCCTCCAGGCGAGATGAGGCCCATTTCCGCTGAGGTGTCTCGAGGCTAATCACATCTAACATCTGGAACTTCCAAAGGGTCCTTCACACCCTTGCTGCAACTCAAGAAGTTCCCCGACATACCGGAATCCACTCGAGAGGAAGCACGAGAGTCACGCCCATATCCAGAGGAGCCCCGTTTCTGCCTCCTAGCTCGAGAAGAGGGATCCTTTCCCTGCGTGGTCGGGAAAGAATTCCCGGCGTTCCCGTCGCATCTCAAGTGGAGGCGCTCTTCACAGGAAAGGCGAGAGGAACTCCAGGGTCGTGCCACATTCCCAGAGTCCGCCAGATGTCTCAGTCCTTTCCAGGGAAACTTCTTTTCCCTGCACTGCCTCGACTTTCAAGCCAAGGATCGACTCACACCACGGTGGCACGTGCGACAGCCCTGTGGGAAAGCCTAGTGGGAAAGCCTCGTGGGAAAGCCTCGAGGGAAAGCCACAGATCCCTTGATCCACGCGATGGGAAGCGTGACACTGCTGCAACAGCTCTGGAGGAAAGCGACCGTGCATGCCCCCACTCGAGACGAGGACTGACTCCCCTGAGGAGATTCCAGAAGTACCCCAAGATCCATGTCAGCACTGGAGAGGAATCCTCAGGTTCCGGCACTGACTCCACACAAGGTCTTAGGCCCTAGCATCGACGGGAGTGGAATCCCGAGAGGCCCGCGAGCTACCTGCATGGGGACTGGCCTTTCCTGAGGCCACCAGAGCGGGTCCCTGAGGTCCCCGTCGTAAGTCGAGAACACCTGTCGCAACTCGAGAAAATCCAGGAGCTTCTCCCCTCCAGGCAAGATGAGGCCCATTTCCACTGAGGCGTCTCAAGGCTAATCAAATCTAACTTCTGGAACTTCCAAAGGGGCTTTCACACCTTTGCCGCAACTCAAGAAGTTCCCGGACATACCCGTCTCCACTCGAGAGGAAGCACGAGAGTCCCGCCCACATCCAGAGGAGCCCCGTTTCCGCCTCCTAGCTCGAGAGGAGGGATCCTTTCCCTGCGTGGTCGGGAATGAATTCCCGGCGTTTCCGACGCATCTCAAGAGGAGGCGCTCTCCACAGGTAAGGGGAGAGGAACTTCCGGGTCGTGTCACCATTCCCAGAGTCCCCCAGAGGTCTCAGTCCATTCCAGGGAAACCTGTTTTCCTTGCACTGCATCGACTTTCAAACCGAGGATTGACTCACACCAAGGCGGCACGTGGGACAGCCCTGTGGGAAAGCCTCGTGGGAAAACCTCCTGGGAAAGCCTCGAGGGAAAGCCACAGATTCCTTGATCCACGCGAAGGGAAATGCAAAACTGCTGCTACAGCTCGGGAGGAAAGCGCACGTGCATGCCCCCACTCGAGACGAGGACTGACTCACCTGGGGAGACTGCAAAAGTACCCCAAGATCCATGTCAGCACTGGAGAGGAATCCTCAGGTTCCGGCACCGATTCCCCACAAGGTCTTAGGCCCCGGCATCGACGGGAGAGGAATCCCGAGAGGCCCCCGAGCAACTCGCATGGGGACTGGCCTTTCCTGAGGCCACCAGAGCGGGTCCCTGAGGTCCCCGTCGTAAGTTGATAGCACCTGTCGCAACTCGAGAAAATCCAGGAGGTTCTCCCCTCCAGGCGAGATGAGGCCCATTTCTGCTGAGGCGTCTCCAGGCAAATCACACCTAACATCTCGAACTGCCAAAGGGTCCTTCTAAACCTTGCTGCAACTCAAGAAGTTCCCCGACATACCCGTCTCCAGTCGAGAGGAAGCACGATGGTCCCGCCCACATCCAGAGGAGCCCCGTTTCCGCCTCCTAGCTCGAGAGGAGGGATCCTTTCCATGCGTGGTCGGGAAAGAATTCCCGGTGTTCCCGTCGCATCTCAAGAGGAGGCGGTCTCCACAGGAAAGGCGAGAGGAACTCCAGGGTCGTGCCACCATTCCCAGAGTCCCCCAGATGTCTCAGTCCATTCCAGGCAAACCTGTTTTCCCTGCACTGTCTCGACTTTCAAGCCGAGGATCTACACACACCACGGTGGCACGTGGGACAGCCCTGAGGAAACCCTCGTGGGAAAGCCTCGTGGGAAAGCCTCGAGGGAAAGCCACTGATCCCTTGATCCACGCGATGGGAAGCGTGACACTGCTGCTACAGCTCGGGAGGAAAGCGCACGTGCATGCCCCCACTCGAGACGAGGACTGACTCCCCTGGAGAGACTCCAGAAGTACCCCAAGATCCATGTCAGCACTGGAGAGGAATCCTAAGGTTCCGGCACCCACTCCACACAAGATCTTAGGCCCCGGCATCGACGGGAGAGGAATCCCGAGAGGCCCGAGAGCTACTCCCGTGGGGACTGGCCTTTCCTGAGGCCACCAGAGCGGATCCCTGAGGTCCCGGTCGTAAGTCGAGAGCACCTGCCGCAACTCGAGAATATCCAGGAGGTTCTCCCCTCCAGGCGAGATGAGGCCCATTTCCACTGAGGCATCTCGAGTCTAATCACACCTAACCTCTGGAACTTCCAAAGGGTCCTTCACACCCTTGCTGCAACTCAAGAAGTTCCCCGACATACCCGTCTCCACTCGAGAAGAAGCACGAGAGTCCCACCCACATCCACAGTAGCCCCATTTCCGCCTCCTAGCTGGAGAGGAGGGATCCTTTCCCTGCGTGTTCGGTCAAGAATTCCCAGCGTTTCCATCGCATCTCAAGAGGAGGCGTTTTCCACAGGAAAGGCGAGAGTAACTCCAGGGTCGTGCCACCATTCCCAGAGACAACCAGATGTCTCAGTCCATTCCAGGGAAACCTGTTTTCCCTGCACTGCGTCGACTTTCAAGCCGAGGATCGACTCACACCACGGTGGTACGTGGGACAGCCTGTGGGACAGCCCTGTGGGAAAGCCTCGTGGGAAAGCCTCGTGGGAAAGCCTCGAGGGAAAGCCACAGATCCCTTGATCCACGCGAAGGGAAGCATGACACTGCTGCTACAGCTCGGAAGGAAAGCGCACGTGCATGCCCCCACTCGAGAGGAGGACTGACTCTACTGGGGAGACTCCAGAAGTCCCCCAGATCCACGTCAGCACTGGAAAGGAATACTCAGGTTCCAGCACTAGCTCCACACAAGATCTTAGGCCCCGGCATCGACGGGAGAGGAATCCCGAGAGGCCCCCGAACAACTCGCATGGGGACTGGCCTTTCCAGAGGCCACCAGAGCGGGTCCCTGAGGTCCCCGTCGTAAGTCGAGAGCACCTGCCGCAACTCGAGAACATCCAGGAGTTTCTCCCCTCCAGGCGAGATGAGTGCCATTTCCGCTGAGGCATCTCGAGGCTAATCACACTTAACCTCTGGAGCTCCCAAAGCGACTTCACACCCTTGCTGCAACTCAAGAAGATCGCCGACATACCCGTCTACACTCGAGAGGAAGCACGAGAGTCCCGCCCACATCCAGAGGAGCCCCGTTTCCGCCTCCTAGCTCGAGAGGAGGGATCCTTTCCCTGCGTGGTCGGGAAACAATTCCTGGCGTTTCCGTCGCATCTCAAGAGGAGGCGCTCTCCACAGGAAAGGCGAAAGGAACTCCAGGGTCGTTCCACATTCCCAGAGTCCCCAGGATGTCTCAGTCCATTCCAGGGAAACCTGCTTTCCCTGCACTGCCTCGGCTTTCAAGCGAAGATCGACTCACACCATGGTGGCACGTGGGACAGCCCTGTGGGAAAGCCTCGTTGGAAAGCCTCGAGGGAAAGCCACAGATCCCTTGATCCACGCGAAGGGAAGCGTGACACTGCTGCTACAGCTCGAGAGGAAAGCGCATGTGCATGCCCCCACTCGAGACGAGGACTGACTCCACTGGGGAGACTACAGAAGAACCCCAAGATCCATGTCAGAACTGGAGAGGAATGCTAAGGTTCCGGCACCGAGTCCACACAAGATCTAATGCCCCGGCATAGACGGGAGAGGAATCCCGAGAGGCCCCGAGCAACTCGCATGGGGACTGGCCTTTCCTGAGGCCACCAGAGCGGGTCCCTGAGGTCCCCGTAGTAAGTCGAGAGCACCTGCTGCAACTCGAGAAAATCCAGGAGGTTCTCCCCTCCAGGCGAGATGAGGCCCATTTCTGCTGAGGCGTCTCGAGGCTAATCACACCTAACCTCTGGAACTTCCAAAGGGTTCTTCACACCCTTGCTGCAACTCAAGAAGTTCCCCGACATACCCGTCTCCACTTGAGAGGAAGCACAAGAGTCCCGGCCACATCCAGAGGAGCCCCGTTTCCGAGTCCTAGCCTGAGATGAGGGATCCTTTCCCTGCTTGGTCGGGAAAGAATTCCCGGTGTTCCCGTCGCATCTCAAGAGGAGGCGCTCTCCACAGGAAAGGCGAGAGGAACTCCAGGGTCCTGACACCACTCCCAGAGACAACCAGGTGTCTCAGTCCATTCCAGGAAAACCTGTTTTCCCTGCACTGCATCGACTTTCAAGCCGAGGATCGACTCACACCACGGTGGCACGTGGGGCAACCCTGTGGGAAAGCCTCGTGGAAAGCCTCGTGGGAAAGCCTCGAGGGAAAGCCACAGATCCCTTGATCCACGCGAAGGGAAGCGTGACACTGCTGCTACAGCTCGGGAGGAAAGCGCACGTGCATGCCCCCACTCGAGACGAGGACTGAGTCTCCTGGGGAGACTCCAGTAGTACCCCAAGATCCATGTCAGCACTGGAGAGGAATCCTCAGGTTCTGGCACCGACTCCACACGAGGTCTTAGGCCGCAGCATCGAAGGAAAAGGAATCGCAAGAGTCCCCCGAGCAACTCCCATGGGGAATGGCCTTTCCTGAGGCCACCAGAGCGGGTCCCTGAGGTCCCCGTCGAAAGTCGAGAGCACCTGCCGCAACTCGAGAACATCCAGGAGGTTCTCCCCTCCAGGCGAGATGAGTGCCATTTCCGCTGAGGCATCTCGAGGCTAATCACACCTAACCTCTGGAGCTCCCAAAGCGACTTCACACCCTTGCTGCAACTCAAGAAGTTCCCCGACATACCCGTCTACACTCGAGAGGAAGCACGAGAGTCCCGCCCACATCCAGAGGAGCCCCGTTTCCGCCTCCTAGCTCGAGAGGAGGGATCCTTTCCCTGCGTCGTCGGGAAAGAATTCCTGGCGTTTCCGTCGCATTTCAAGAGGAGGCGCCTCTCCACAGGAAAGGCGAGAGGAACTCCAGGGTCGTTCCGCATTCCCAGAGTCCCCAGGATGTCTCAGTCCATTCCAGGGAAACCTGCTTTCCCTGCACTGCCTCGACTTTCAAGCGAAGATCGACTCACACCATGGTGGCACGTGGGACAGCCCTGTGGGAAAGCCTCGTTGGAAAGCCTCGAGGGAAAGCCACAGATCCCTTGATCCACGCGAAGGGAAGCGTGACACTGCTGCTACAGCTCGGGAGGAAAGCGCACGTGCATGCCCCCACTCGAGACGAGGACTGACTCCCCTGGGGAGACTCCAGAAGTAACCCAGGATCCATGTCTGCACTGGAGAGGAATGCTCAGGTTCCGGCACCGACTCCATACAAGATCTTTGGCCCTGGCATCGACGAGAGAGGAATCCCGAGAGGCCCCCAAGCAACTCGCATGGGGACTGGCCTTTCCTGAGGTCACCAGAGCGGGTCCCTGAGGTCCTCATCGTAAGTCGAGAGCACCTGCTGCAACTCGATAAATCCAGGAGGTTCTCCCCTCCAGGCGAGAAGAGGCCCATTTCCGCTGAGGCGTCTCGAGGCTAATCACACCTAACCTCTGGAGCTTCCAAAAGGTCCTTCGCACCCTTGATGCAACTCAGGAAGTTCCCCGACATAACCGTCTCCACTTGAGAGAAAGCTCGAGCCTCCCGCCGACATCCAGAGGAGCCCCGTTTCCGCCTCCTAGCTCGAGAGGAGGGATCCTTTCCCTGCGTGTTCGGGAAAGAACTCCCGGCGTTTCCATCGCATCTCAAGAGGAGGCGCTCTCCACAGGAAAGGCGAGAGGAACTCCAGGGTCGAGCCACCATACACAGAGTCCCCCAGATGTCTCAGTCCATTCCAGGGAAACCAGTTTTCCCTGCACTGCCTCGACTTTCAAGCCGAGGATCGACTCACACCACGGTGGCACGTGGGACAGCCCTGTGGGAAAGCCTCGTGGGAAAGCCTCCTGCAAAAACCTCGATGAAAGCCACAGATTTCTTTATCCACGCGAAGGGAAGCATGACACTGCTGCTACAGCTCGGGAGGAAAGTGCACGTGCATGACCTTAGTCGAGACGAGGACTGAATCCCCGGTGGAGACTCCAGAAGTACCCCAAGATCCTTGTCAGCACTGGAGAGGAATCCTCAGGTTCCGGCACCGTCTCCACACAACGTCTTAGGCCCCGGCATCAACGGGAGAGGAATCCCGAAGGGCCCCCTAGCAACTCGCATGGGGACTGGCCTTTCCTGAGGCCACCAGACCAGGTCCCTGAGGTCCTCGTCTTAAGTCGAGAGCACCTGTGGCAACTCTAGAAAATCCAGGAGATTCTCCCCTCCAGGCGAGATGAAGCCCATTTCCGCGGAGGCGTCTCGAGGCTAATCAACCTGGCCTCTGGAACTTCCAAAGGGTCCTTCACACCCTTGCTGCAACTCAAGAAGTTCCCCGACGTACCCCTCTCCACTCGAGAGGAAGCACGAGAGTCCTGCCCACATCCAGAGAAGCCCCGTTTCCGCCTCATAGATCGAGAGGTGGAATCCTTTCCCTGCGTTGTCGGGAAAGAATTCCCGGCGTTCCGGTCGCATCTCAAGAGGAGGCGGTCTCCACAGGAAACACGAGGGGATCTCCAGGGTCGTGACACCATTCCCTGAGTGCCAGAGATTTCTCAGTCCATTCCAGGGAAACCTGTTTTCCCTGCACTGCCTCGACTTTCAAGCCGAGGATCCGACTCACACCACGGTGGCACGTGGGACAGCCCTGTGTGGAAAGCCTCTGGGAAAGCCTCGTGGGAAAGCCTCGAGGAAAAGCCACAGATCCCTTGATCCACGCAAAGGGAAGTGTGACACTGCTGCTACAGCTCGGGAGGAAAGCGCACGTGCATGCCCCCACTCGAGACGAGGACTGACTCCCCTGGGGAGACTCCAGAAGTACCCCAAGATCCATGTCAGCACTGGAGAGGAATCCTCAGGTTCCGGCACGGACTCCACACAAGATCTTAGGCCCCGTCATTGACGGGAGAGGAATCCCGAAAGGCCCCGAGCAACTCGCATGGGGACTGGCCTTTCCTGAGGCCACCAGAGCGGGTCCCTGAGGTCCCCATTGTAAGTCGAGAGCACCTGCCGCACCTCGAGAAAATCCAGGAGGTTCTCCCTTCCAGGCGAGATTGAGGCCCATTTCTGCTGAGGCATCTCGAGGCTAATCACACCTAACTTCTTGGACTTTCCAAAGGGTCCTTCACACCCTTGCTGCAAATCAAGAAGTTCCCCAATATACCCGTCTCTACTGGAGAGGAAGCACGAGAGTCCCGCCCTCATCCAGAGGAGCCCCCGTTTCCGCCTCATAGCTCGAGAGCAGGGATATTTCCCTGCGTGGTCGGGAAAGAAATCCCGGCGTTCCCGTCGCATCTCAAAGGAGGTGCTCTCCACAGGAAAGGCAGGCCACTAGAGGAACTCC
>NW_017190835.1:0-21818 GCF_001704415.2 Capra hircus
AGTGGTTTCCCTGCTTTCTTCAATTTTACTCTGATTTGACAATAAGGAGTTCATGATCTGCGCCACAGCCACCTCGGCCTTGTTTTTGCTGACTGTATAGAGCTTCTCCATCTTTGGCTGCAAAGAATAAAATCAATCTGATTTCGGTTTTGACCATCTGATGATGTCCACGTGTAGAGTTTTCTCTTGTGTTGTTGGAAGAGGGTGTTTGCTATGACCAGTGCGTTCTCTTGGCAAAAACTCTATTAGCCTTTGCCAATTGATGGATAATTGTTTCCTTACAATATTGAATGAGTTTCCTCCATACATCAACGTGAATCAGCAACAGGTATACATATGTCCCCTCCCTCTTGGCCCTCCCTCCTGCCTCCCACCGCATCCCACCCCGTAGGTTGTTACAGAGCACTGTAGGTTGTTATAGAGGTTGTTTAAGCTCCCTGAGTCATACAGCAAATTCCCACTGGCTATCTACTTTACATATGCCAGTATGTATGTTCCCAGGATACTCTCTCTCCAGTTTCCCACCTTCTTCTTCCCCGTGTCCACTTGTCTGTTCTTTGTGTCTAAGTCTCCATAGCTGAACCTGCACATGTACTCCCAGTGTTCATTGCAGTGCTATTACAGTACCTAGGACGTGGAAGCAACTTAGATGCCCATTAACAGATGAATGGTTAAAGAGCTGTGGTACATATAATGCAATGGAATATTTCTCAGCCATATAAAGGAACATGTTTGAGTCAGTTCTGCTGCTGCTGCTAAGCCACTTCAGTCATGTCCAACTCTGTGTGAACCCATAGATGACAGCCCACCAGGCTCCTCTGTCCATGGGATTCTCCAGGCAAGAATACTGGAGTGGATTGCCATTTCCTTCTCCAAGGCATGCACACATGCTAAGTTGCTTCCATCATGTTCGACTCTGTGCAACCCTATGGACAGAAGTCAGTTCTAATGAGGTGAATGAACCTAGAGAGTATTATACAGAGAAAAATGAAAACAAATATTGTGTGTTTATGCATATATACAGAATCTAGAAAGGTGGTACTGATGAACCCATTCAGGTTTTGATTTCAAAGGCCATTCCATTGTATAGTTGTTCTATAACTACTTCATGATTATTTAACTTTAGATTGAATCTTGATATTTTGTTAGACAGATTTTCTCATTTTTTTCTTTCAAAATTGCCTTGACTGAGAAGTTCTCTACAAATAGGCTAAGAATAATTTGTCTCTAGTAGTTTTGTTACTTAGGTACTGCAATTGTTCATCTTATGGGCCCAGTGTCTGGAAATGGACTCCATCCTTAAAACAGCAGTTTATTTTTCCACAAAAATTTCTCTTAAATGATAAGTAAGCAATTTGTACTGCAGAGAGAAAGCACATAAGCTTTTAAAATATGTGGTGATTTAAAAAAAATAACTTGTACACAAAGAAATCCCAGTAATTATCAAAAAGTATACATTTTAGGTCATATCTCTGCTTAATATTAGAGAATAGCTTTGAGTATTTTGGACCTTTCTTTTTTGTATAGATAACTGAATCAGAGTTTCATGTTGTACATACAGATAATCTTTTAGTGATTTTGATGGGACAGTTTTGAATTTATGGAGGAGACATCCTTATGGTACTGAAAATTCCCCCATCTAAAAGAGGTGCTCTCTTCATTTCTGTTTATTTTTAAATCTTTCAATTACATTTTGCATTGTTCTCCATTAAAGGTCTTAGTATGTTGCCAGTTTTATCCTTAGTACTTCCTATTTTTTGTCCTATACCTAAGAACACTTACTGACTATTTCTTGCTAATATGTTAGGAATGCAGTTGAATTTTGTCAGTTCATCTTGTTCATTTAACTTGCTGAACACTTTGTTAATTCTAATAAGGATATATATATGTGTATATATATATATATATTCAGTCAGTTCAGTCGCTCGTTGTGTTACACTCTATACAGACTTCTCTTGATTAAATTTGTTGGAATTTATCTGTTATAATAATATTTTAATGTTTTATCTTATAAATTGTGGTACTTTGTTCTTAGTTCGCATAATTTTAATTGCTAGCAAACTCTTTTTGTTCACTGACTTTCTTAATACGTTCTTCAGTTTAGTTCAGTCGCTCGATCATACCTGACTCTTTACGACACATGGACTGCCGCCAGGCTTCCCTGTCCATCACCAACTCCCAGAGCTTGTTCAAACTCATGTCCCATCCAATCGGTGATGCCATCCAAACCATCTCATCCTCTGTCATCTCCTTCTCCTCCTGCCTTCAATCTTTCCCAGCATCAGGGTTTTTTTCAAATGAGTTAGTTTCTTTGCATCAGGTGGCCAAAGTATTGGAGCTTCAGCATCAGCCCTTCCAATGAATACTCAGGACTGATTTCCTTTAAGATTGACTGGTTTGATCTCCTTGCACTACAAGGGAATCTCAAGAATCTTCTCCAACATCACAGTTCAAAAGCATCAATTCTTCGGTGCTCTGCTTTCTTTATGGTCCAACTCTCACATCCATACATGACTATGGGTAAAAACCATTGCTTTGACTAGACAGACATACGTTGGCAAAGGAATGTCTCTGCTTTTCAATATACTGTCTAGGTTTGTCATAGTTTTTCTTCCAAGGAACAAGTGTCTTTTAATTTCATGGCTGCAGTCACCCATCTGCAGTGATTTTGGAGCCCCCCCCCCCCCCCCAAATAAACTCAGCCACTGTCTCCACTGTTTCCCATCTATTTGCCATGAAATGATGGGAGTGGATAATATTATCTTATTTTTTGAATGTTTAAGTTTTAAGCCAACTTTTTCATTCTCCTCTTTCACTTTCATCAAGAGGCTCTTTAGTTCTTCTTTCCTTTCTGCTTTCTTCACACACACACAAACACATACATATATATAAAATTCATTTTATCAACAGTTCTATAATTTCAGGGTTTAAAAAATATTATTTGCTTTGAATAACTTTCTTTTGTATCCTGTTTCTTTGCTTTCTTACATCTTTTCTGTCTTCTAGAAACACTATTGAATTTTGGCTTTTATTCAATTTGATAATCTTACAGTACTTTTTCATACACTTATATTTTGTTCTTCTTAAAAATCTGATAAGGTTGACTATTGTACATTTATTACTGTTTTTATTACTACTACTACTATTATTAATAATATATTCAGATTTTGCTTGATTTTAACTTCATTGGCTTTTGGAAATATTTTGGCATTCAAATTTATCTTTATCTTCTGGATCGAATGCGTTGCATACAACTTTCATTGGTTTTGTGTGCATTTATTATATATGTGTGGCTAGCCTTAAAGTTTTAACTTTACACTTGACGTAACAAAATTTAAATCCACTAGAGTTTATATCCTGAAGTTTTAAAAAGGCAATGTATATATTTTTTTTCTTTTATAATTTTCTTTATTTTTGTCTGTGCTGGGTCTTCCTTGTTGTGGGGGCTCTTCTCTAGTTGTGGCAAGTTCAGTTCAGTTGCTTCGTTGTGCTGTGCAGACTTCCCATGACAGTGGCTTCACTTGTTGGGCAGCACAGGCTCTAGGGTGCTCAGGCTTCAGTAGTTGAAGCTTCTGGACTCTAGAGTATAGACTCAATAGTTGTGGTGCACAGGCTTAGATACTCTGTGGCATGTGGATCCTTCCAGATGAGGGGTCAAACCTATGCACTGGCAGGCAGATTCTTCACCACGGAGCCACCAGGGAAGACCCAGATGGCTTTTAATGTTTATCTCCTGTGCTTGCTCTTATGTAAAGCTGCATTGTGAAAGGACGATGGTGACTCTGAATCCATGAACTGGAGGATACCTTATCTTGACCTGAATAAGTTTCTCTTGAGTGAACTTGGGCTTTGATGATATGGGCCATGTTCTTGATTTTCAGAAGGTAATAATTTTGACAGTACTGATAATGGTCATGCATGGCATTGAGGGCTTAACTATCCTTCCTCATTTGAATGACCTGAACAGAGTATATTGGATTAGACTCCGTCCAGACAAGAGGTGAAACAGTAGCCAGATGGCCTGACTCTGGTGTTGTATTTAATATTTTAACACCATAGTAATGGTAGGTGGAGGCTTTTCTTCAGATTAGGATTGATAAAAAGTGTTGGCTATCACCAGTGGGTCATTGTCCAGGCACAGAGTGAGAATTGCCAGAAATCACTGTCAATATAAATAACTGTCCAAAAAAAGGGATTTTTTTCTGATTGAATCACGTATAGAGATGAGAACTTAATCCATTTTGATTAGAAAATTCCAGGGTTATTTCATACTACAAGATGGTGAAGTGTGTCAAACTGGTGAACACTTTGTCTTCTATAAGAAATGTCAAATACTGACTGCCATGATTAAAATTGGTGACTAACAATCTAACCAAGGGTTACTTTGTATATTGGCCTCCATTTTCAAATAACTCCAATGTTTTTTCTCTTTACCCCTATTACTTAAATCATTACTACTGGCGTTAAAGTTTTATACCAGACCAGATTCTCGCAAGACAGGCTGGCGTGTTCTTCTGTATTCTCTGTGCCATAGTATCACGCAGCTTTGCTTCCTTGAATCTCCTTTTATTGTCCTTTGATGCTCCTTATGAAAATATTTTTCTTTCTCGATCATGCCATAAATCTAAATTTATTACTCCCTCTGCTATTGTGTAATGTTTAACACTAATAAAAATGCTACCTAGCATTTACCCAAAGGTTCATATTCTCAAAGTGCTTTACTCAGATCTCTTTTAATGAGAGTATTTTCAGAGGCCAATGTGTATGAATATTCAGGAGATGTTATAAATGTGAAGCTAAAGCCTGACTCCTGTAATGATTTGGAATTTAGGTATGTAGTACACAGAAATAGGAAAGTGCTGATCTGGCAATCACAAATAAAAAAGAAGCATTTATAGTGTTTTATTGAGGTCAGTAAAAATGCTCATCTCTATAACTCTACCTGTCTATCTATTATTTGGATAGGTTATTTTTATTGAGGACAATATCTCTAAAGTAGGGTTTTAAACCACTGGAGTCTCTCCTTATTAATATAACATTCATTAAACTGAGAACTTTTCTTAAATTGAGAGCAAGCTTCTGTATGATTTAAATCCAGAATTTGTTATTTAAGGTTTCAGGCTTTTGTTGCGCTTTAGCTTAGTTCAGTATGGGTGTTTTAACTTAAATTATGCTGCTAATGTTCCGTTGTCCCATTCATATATTCCTTGATATTCTGAAAATAAAATTCATTGCTTTACACAATGCACTCCAATTCCCATTAATAAATGCATAGAATATGTTTGAGCTGTTAATAATTCTACAATTGGCTTTGTCAGTATAGCTCTCAAAAATTAGTAATCCCATGCATCATCCAATCTTTTGTACCACAGGAGAATTTCTGTATAGGGAATAAATATGAAGTAAAATTATGATCTTACATTATTATGCATGCCTGTACTGAGAGTAGGGATGAGGTCTCATTATTCTTTGATTCCCCGATGATTAAATAGTCATTGGCATATATTATATACTCAATAAATGTCTGTGAACTGCTAGTTACTGATGTATGTGGAGGAACGTTGTTTCAAACAACAAATAACTTGTGAGGGAGAATTCTGCTGGGGCCAGTGCTGATTTCACGGCTTTACTGGCTGTGCATCCCTTGGAACCATGCAGAAGCTTTCCATCTCACTCGATGTTAAACCTAATTTGCAGACTGCAGCCTGAGTGACTTTCTCTCCTCCTATATGGTACCATTCCTTGTTCTGCCCTCTAGTGCTCTGATCCCACAGTTTTTGATTTTGTTCTTTGACTCCACATTTTCCGCATAGAGCTGTCTTTATTTCCACAGACTGTACCATGGTGTTTACTTAAACATAACCTCCCCAGAGAGAACTTCTGATCATTCAAATCCCTTATCTATCCATCATGTTATTGTAATATGTGATGGCTAATTTTTTGTGTCAACTTGGTTGGGTCATGAGGAAACTAGATATTTGGCTAAATATTCTGGGTGTTTTTGTGAAGGCATTTTTGAAGGATTAACATTTAAATCAGAGGACTTTGGGTAAAGCAGCTTACCTTCCATAATTTTGGTAGACCTCGTCTGATCTGCCTTAAAAAAAAAAAAAAAAAGCTGACCTTTTCCTTTCCAGCAAGAGGAATTCTTCAGTGGGTGGCTTTTAGGCTTGAACTGAAACATTAATTATTCCTGGTTCCTTTGACCTGGCTCCTCCTGGGTCTCTAAGATGCCAGCCCACCCTGCATATTTTGGGCTTGCTTGCCAGCCTCCATAATTGGATGAACCAGTTTCTTACAACAAATCATTTTATCTATCTAGCTAGCTAGCTATCTAATCTGTCTAATCTATTTATATATCTAATTTATCAGCTATCTTACTGGTTTCAGTGAAGAACCCAAATTAATGCTGTGAGTTTGCTTATTACATTTTCCTTCCCTACTAGAAGTTTGTTCCATGAGAATAGTTACCTTACTTTCATTATTCTTGGCTATATCCCAAGGTCTTAGAGTGGGTCTTACCCAGGAAATATATAGTAATAAACTAATGTTGAATGTTAGAACTAAGGACTTGATCCATAGAAACCAATTATAAGGATATGCAAAAGCATAAATAATAGTAAGATATTTTGGATTGCCAGGTACTCTCTGGTGTGAGCTATAAAAATCAATTATATATAGTATATACATATAATTACAGACAGACTTATTAAATAAAAATACTTATTTTGAAATATTGTGATTTAAATTACCTTGTTACATGATTCTAGTAACCAAAACAGCTATCGCTTATTGCATGACTGACAATTTATACTTGATGTGACACTAGATTATTAATATTTGATTATTTTATCTAATATTAGATATATTTAATAAAGGTTTAGTCTCTAAGTCATTTCTGACTCTTGCAATTCCATGGATTGTAACCTACCTGGCTCCTATGTGCACAGAGCTTCCCAGGCAAGAATACTGGCGTGGGTTTCCATTTCTTTCTGCAGAGGATCTTCCTGACCCAGGATCGAAATTGGGTCTCCTTCATTACAGACAGATTCTTTACTGACTATTAACATTAGATTATTTATCTAATATTAGATAATTTAATAATACAAAGATAAAAATGTTTAGGCATTACCATTCTCCTTTACTTCTCTTTATCTCAGTTTCCACATATGTAAAAATAATAATAGCATCTATCTCACAGAATTATTATAAAATTTAAATGAATTAGAATACTACTTGCAGATTGATTAACTATTATTATTATTATTGTTGTTACTAGAATTGGCATTGCCAAATACACACTATTTTATAGGTCAATATAAGATTTCATTAATTATATTAATGGAATAAAAGCTACTAAAGTAGAAATTATGTTTTATTTACTCTCTTTTAATAAAGTTATGTTTTCAGAATAACAGAAAGATTTTATATATTTTTATATCTTATTACATCATATTCCTGTGAGCTATGCTAAATGATAGTTTTCACTTCTTCCTCTTCACAACTTTCAAATATTTATAAATGTTTTTTTCCTGGTAAGTTATATGAATTTAACACCTCTAATTTTTTTACTTAAGACATTGTATTGACTTCTTTAATTATTTAAACTTCTCTGCTCTGGATGCTCTCCACATTTCTTGAATTATTTGGAAAAGACATGCTAAAAATACATACAAAAATTTAAAATGCATCTCAACAAAAGTGATATCAAATTAATATTTTTGGGCATCCAGTGAAAATATGTTCATTATATCCTTTCCTGAGTGCATTATATGTTTTGGTCACATTGGGTTTCATTTTTAAAAATGTCAGTCTAAACTGACATATACAGAAACTAGTATATATAGAAACTCACACACACACATACCTGCATCTACATTTATACACTCCAAAACACAAATACGCACATGCACACACACATGTGCACACACACACACGCATTTGTATTGATTATTTCTATGATTGTATTGGCAAACATTTCTGGTAAGTAATTTTTTTAAACCTTCATAGGAAGTCACAATTTTCCTCAGTTTCCAAATTTAAGTACTAAGAGGTTAAATAATGAGCCTTGAGAAAAACTTTACAACCTTCTTTTGCTCTAAGTTAGTGCATTTATCACTACAAATCCTTCAGAGAAAATGAAAGACCTGCTTGCATCAGTTTAGAACTCAGCTCTCAAAACATTTTTATGGGGACTTAAAAATGCAGCAAACTTGATGGAAGCAATAATGAATTCAGTAAAAAAAAGTTACTATAGCTTCTTTTCTGCTACATCATTGGGCAAACTGCTGTGGATTGCTTTCTAGCTGAGCACCTAACACTAGAGCTAATCCATCTAATGATTTCCTTCTGGGTCACATAGGATTGAAGGAATAACCCTCTGTTAAAGTAGAATGAATATCTAGTGTGACAAAATTAAATATGGGGGTATCTCACAATCTCAGTTTTCTCCAAGAACTAAACACTATCCCTTCACCTCTAAAGAGGGTCCGTTTAGTTTTTCGCATTTGAAGCAACCGGTCTGCTGCCAATATGTGTATGATGTTTGTGTGCATCATAGTCTTTCTGTGGAAACCCTAAAGGCTGTAATCTTGACTCCCAAGGTAACAAAAAAAATTCTGGGGTCCTGTAGGCAGATATTTGCAAGTGATATATGTGATGAAGGGTTAGTATCCAAACTGCATAAAGAACTAATATAACTTAACCAAAGAAAGAATGAAATTATGCCATTTGCAACAGTATAGATGGACCTATAGCATATAATGTTCAGTGAAATAAGTCAGAGGAAAACAAATACTGAATGACTTTATCTGTATGTGGAATCTAAAATACAAAACAAATGAACAGATATAACAATACAGAAATGGAATCATACACGTTGGTGTGATCACTCACCTACAGTCAGACATCCTAGAATGTGAAGTCAAGTGGGCCTTAAGTAAACATCACTATGAACAAAGCTGGTAGAGGTGATGGAATTTCAGTTGAGCTATTTCACATCCTAAAACATGATGCTGTGGAAGGGCTGCACTCAATATGCCAGCAAATTTGGAAAACTCAGCAGTGGCCACAGGACTGGAAAAGGTCAGTATTCATTCCAATCCCTAAGAAAGGCAATGCCAAAGAATGCTCAAACTACCGCACGATTGCACTCATCTCACATGTTAGCAAAGTAATGCTCAAAATTCTCCAAGCCAGGCTTCAACAAAACATGAACTGTGAACTTCCAGATGTTCAAGCTAGCTTTAGAAAAAGCAGAGGAACCAGAGATCAAATTGCCAACATCCCTGGATCATCAAAAAAGCAAGAGAGTTCCAGAGAAACATCTATTTCTGCTTTATTGACTATGCCAAAGCCTTTGACTGTATGGATCACAATATACTGTGTAAAATTCTGAGAGAGATGGGAATACCAGACCACCTGACCTGCCTCTTGAGAAACCTATATGCAGGTTAGGAAGCAACAGTTCGAACTGGACATGGAACAACAGACTGGTTCCAAATAGGAAAAGGAGTGAGTCAAGGCTGTATATTGTCACCCTGCTTATTTAACTTATATGCAGAGTACATCATGAGAAACACTGGGTTGGATGAAGCACAAGGTGGAATCAAGATTGCTGGGAGAAATATCAATAACCTCAGAGATGCAGATGACACCACCCTTATGGCAGAAAGTGAAGAGGAACTGAAAAGCCTCTTGATGAAAGTGAAAGAGGAGAGCAAAAAAGTTGGCTTAAAGCTCAACATGCAGAAAACAAAGATCATGGCCTCTGGTCCCATCATTTCATGGCAAATAGATGGAGAAACAATGGAAACAGTGGCAGACTTTATTTTGGGGGGCTCCAAAATCAGTGAAGATGATGACTGCAGCCATGATATTAAGAGACACTCCTTGAATGAAAAGTTATGACCAACCTAGACAGTATATTAAAAAACAGAGACATTACTTTGCCAACAAAGGTCCATCTAGCCAAGGCTATTGTTTTTCCAATAGTCATGTGTGGATGTAACAGTTGGACTGTAAAGAAATGTGGGCGCCAAAGAATTGATGCTTTTGAACCGTGGTGTTGGAGAAGACTCTTGGGAATCCCTTGGACTGCAAGGAGATACAACCAGTCCATTGTCAGGGAGATCAGCCCTGAATATTCATTACAGGGACTGATGATGAAGCTGAAACTCCAATTCTTTGGCCACCTGACTCATTTGAAAAGATCCTGATGCTAGGAAAGACTGAAGGGAGGAGAAGGGGACGATAGAGGATGAGATGGTTGAATGGCATCACAGACTCAATTCACATGAGTTTGAGGGACAGGGTGGCCTGGCATGCTTCAATCCATGGGGTCGCAAAGTGTTGGACATGACTGAGTGACTGAACTGAACTGAGCTGACACAGAACAAATAGGCTGTTGCCAGAGGGGAGATTGTTGGGGGAAATGAGTGAAATAGATGAAAAAGATGAAGAGGTGTAATCTTCCAATTATAAATAAGTGTCCCTGGGATGATTTATAGCTTAGGAAATATATTTGATAATATAATAATTTTGTATGGAGACGGTAACTAGACTCACTTTGATGATTATTTTGTAAAGAGCAGTTACATAGTGTTGATGTAAAAATTAAATAAAATAATTGAGATATGTTCAATCATACATTTGTAATGTATACATTGTAATGGGAATGTTAGTATTTATCATACATTTTTTTCAGGTTAAATGCATACATATTACTGTAGGAATGTGTTAAGTATCATTTTTAGCTTTTAAATGATCTGACTTCCTCATTTTATCATTCTATGCATATCACTTCTATTTTGATTTCACCACTTTTAATTAATCAATCATTCCTATTTATGAAGATGTTTCCACATTCACTAGTCTTTTTATATTTTTATACCAGTCTATCACTCCTAGAATTTGTCAAAATAATTGGAAATATTTAATGAATTTACAAGATAATTATCTTTATTCCATATGATAACTGCCGTGGAATTCAGTTGAAGTGCATTCTTTTGAGTATTCTCTTTTCTTTGTGCAAGGCTTTAGACCTTTTGAGAAGTCTTTCATTACCTGGTGGCATTAACTCAAAAAGTTTCAACTGAAAAACTAAGATCTATGTTTTATCATTATTAATTTTATTTCTAATATTTAAGGAAATAATTTTACTCTGTTTTATATGGAGAGGAGGTAAAGTTACTGTCCTAAATTATTTTAATTCATTTGTTTTCTGAAAATCAGCATTCTCATTTTATTTTTACACATAAAATATCATTGATTTTTCCATATTTACTATGTGTTTGGACCTATTAGCTGATCATTATTTATTTATCAAATGCTGGATTTTAAGAGCACCTTTTACAATTATCCTAAATGCATTACCTAATTACTTAATTTTTCAAGTTTTATGAATTATTATTCTTGCAATAATTATATTCTCCTTTTAAAACTTGCAAGCAAGTTTGCAAGAGAAGAAATATTTGTCTCTTACTCTGGGAAATTTTCTATCTCGAACAATCTTACTTTCTATTCACTCTGGCTGAATAAATTAAATTGTGATCAAAATCTAGTGGTTGCTAGCCAAATCTAACGTAAAAATACAAGACAGAAACATGATTAAGTTACCAGGGCTACAGTCTATGGAATTGTAAAGAATCAGACACAACTGTGTGCACACACACACACACACACACACACACATACGCTAGGGATCAGAGTAACCACATCACACTCTTTTCCCATAACTGGAAGTAAATCAATAGATATTTAGGCAGAAAAATCCTCTAATACTATAATAGTTGGTCTATGCTGTATCTTGTCATGTAAGTAGAGATTAAGGGGAAAAAAAGGCTTTGCACAAATTCATTTTCTTGTTACAATGAAACTAGTGGAAAATTGTTTTTAATGGAATGAATGAATGAAGAATTAAATGACTATGCACACTATTCATTGTGTCCATTTGCTTCTTATCTTTGAATCAAATAATAATGAACAGAGATTTTGTGAGATCCTAGCATTAAACAGACACTGTATATTAGTCATTGGCTAAATGACCAACATCCTCTAGATCACTGAAAAAAGTAAGAGCGGTCCAGAAAAACATCTGCTTCTGCTTTATTGACTATGCCAAAGCCTTTGACTGTGTTGATCACAATAAACTGTGGAAAATTCTGAAAGAGGGGAATACCAGAACACCTGACCTGTCTCTTGAGAAATTTGTATGCAGTTCAGGAAGGAACAGTTAGAACTGGATATGGAACAACAGACTGGTTCCATATAGGAAAATAAGTACTTCAAGGCTGTATATTGTCACCCTGCTTATTTAACTTATAGCAGAGTATATCATGAGAAACACTGGGCTGGATGAAGCACAAGCTGGAATCAAGATTCCTGGGAGAAATATCAATAACCTCAGAGATGCAGATGACACCACCCTTATGGCAGAAAGTGAAGAGGAACTTAAGAGCCTCTTGATGAAAGTGAAAGAGGAGAGTGAAAAAGTTGGCTTAAACCTTAACATGCAGAAAACAAGGATCATGGCCTCTGGTCCCATCACTTCATGGCAAATAGATTGGAAAACAATGGAAACAGTGGCAGAGTTTATTTTGGGGGCTCCAAAATCACTGCAGATGGTGACTGCAGCCATGAAATTAGAAGATGCTTACTCTTTGGAAGGAAAGTTATGACCAACCTAGACAGTATATTAAAAAGCAGAGACATTACTTTGCCAGCAAAGGTCCATCTAGTCAAGGTTATGGTTTTTTCAGTAGTCACATAAGAATGTGAGAGTTGGACTATAAAGAAAGGTGAGCACTGAAGAACTGATACTTTTGAAGTGTGGTGTTGGAGAAGACTCTTGAGAGTCCCTTGGACTGCACGGAGATCCAACCAGTCCATCCTAATGGAGATCAGTCCTGATTGTTCATTGGAAGGACTGATGCTGAAGCTGAAACTCCAATACTTTGGTCACTTGATGCGAAGAGCTGACTCATTTGAAAAGACCCTGATGCTGGGAATTATTGAAGGTAGGAGGAGAAAGAGAAAGAGATGACAGAGGATGAGATGGTTGGATGGCATCACCAACTCAATGGACATGAGTTTGGGTAAACTCTGGGAGTTGGTGAATAACAGGGGGACCTGGTGTGCTGCATTCCATGGGGTCGCAAAAAGTCCGGCATGACTGAATGACTGAACTGAACTGAAATGACCATTCGCTTCAGTGATATCAATCTTAAGGTGATTTTTATATTAACGAGGTATGTCTTTAATACTGAAAAACTGAGAGCAGACTTAACTGTTTTTACATTACTTATAGCTGAGAACTAGTTGATACTTTTCAGTTAAATCACAACAAATGCAATTTTTTTTTTTTTTGCTTGATAGACAGTGGTAAAGCTCATATATCAGGATCTACAAAAAAGGACACACTTGATCCTGCCCCCATCACAAAGCTAAGTCAGCCTTAAACTTAATGTTGGTCATTTAGCCAATGACTAATATACAGTGTCTGTTTAATGCCAGGATCTCACAAAATCTCTGTTCATTATTATTTGATTCAAAGATAAGAAGCAAATGAACACAATGAATAGTGTGCATAGGCATTTAAGCCTGAGCTTACTGGAAATAGCTAAATCTAACTGTTTACCAATGGCAATCCTCCAGCTCTATTCTAGCTAGCTTTCTTTACCTCCCAATATTGTATCTGCTATTCTTATGAGAAAACTCCAGATCTCCTAGCCAATTGTCACGTGTTTGCATGTTGCCTCTAATGCTCTCTAAAACTCACTTTTGCCCAAAATTCTTCTTAAAGCGTGCTCCACCACTTATGAGGCACTGTACTTCTCCAATCTATGAATTGTTTCCCTGAATAAAGAACATAAAACTTGTCACTAAATTGTTTTAGTGTTGTCAGTTGACAGTTTGTTATGGTGGAAGTCTATAATCAGTGGTAGATGATGGTTAGCTATTCTTTAGAAAGTTCACTGACAGGTTGTGATGAAAGTCCTAAACCAAATTCAACTGCAGAGGTATACACATAGCAACCAGACTCAACTGGTAATGGCATTGAAACATGTATAATATCATATAAGAAACGAATTGCCAGTCTAGGTTCAATGCAGGTTATAGGATGCTTAGGGCTGGTGCACTGGGATGACCCAGAGAGATGGTATGGGAAGGGAGGTGGGAGGGGGGTTCAGGATTGGGAACACGTGTACACCCATGGCGGATTCATGTTGATGCATGACAAAACCAATACAATATTGTAAAGTAAAAAAAAAAATAAAAAATAAAATAAAATATGGAAAAAAATAAAATAATCACTGAATTAAACTTAAAAAAAAAAAAAAGAATCTACCTGCAATGTAAGAGGCCTTGGTTTGATTGCTGGGTTGGGAAGTTCCCTGGAGAAGGGATAGGCTACCCACTCCAGTACTCTTGGGCTTGCCTGGTGGTTAAGACAGTAAGAAATCCGCCTCCAATGAGGGAGACCTGGGCTCAGTCCCTGGGTTGGGAAGATCCCCTGGAGGAGGGAACGGCAATCCACTCCAGTATTCTTGCCTGGAGAATCCCCATGGGCAGAGGAACCTAGTGGGCTACAGTTCATGGGGTCAAAAAGAGTTGGTAATGATTGAGCACACACACATATATATATATATGTGTGTGTATGTATATATATATACATACACACACACATATGTTTCATCAAGGAGAGTGTTTTTAAACATCCACTATGCTAAACAAGCTCCTAATTTCAGTCAGGAAAACCCATTTCTAGTGCATGTTTTGCTAATTGGTATTTCTTTTGCAGTCATCTTTTCTGGCATTGTTCAGGATAAGAGCTGAAGTTGTAAAGGCTGACTCTAGAGTGGACTTTCTGATTAAATGATAACAGACCACCCTTGGAGTGTGATTTACTGATTAGAAACTGTCACTTGAGTACAGCTTAACACCTATGAAATATCACACCTTCTATATAGAAGTTATTTTAAAATAATTTACAAACATGGTAATGTTGATTTTCTCTGAACAGGATCAGAAAGTGGCATTCTTTTTTAATCCCAACCAAGCACTATGTCTGGCATGGAGAAAGTGTTGATGAGGGAGAGATTAAATCAAATTTTGTGGGGGCTAAGTAAATGATTAAATGAGGAATTAGCCATGACTGACTCATCCGATCAATTTTGCCACTGGTATAAGTGGGATTTGCTCAGTCTCCTTGAAAACACCTTGCCTTAGAAGTAGTCTATCATTTTCATCAATTCGATGAATTTTTTTTTAATGAAAAGGGATGCAGATTATTTAAAAACCTAAACATTTTAAAGTTTGTTCTGAACATTCAAAAATATTTATTATAGAGTTTTTACCACTTTACATTTGTGTATGAGATGTACTTAATGTTGTGACACTAGGGGCATTGAATATAAATTTAAGGCAATCATATTTCTAAAACCAAAATAGTAATTGCTATTTAACAGATGTATTTCATCATAGAAAATTTTGATAGCTTTTCCTAATTCTATTGAGGTTTTGTGTTTTCTTCCCATGCAATCTTTATGTATCTCATTTCTAGCTTTCATACCAGATATTTTATTTCTGATACTTTTTAGATGGCTGTATTTAATATTTTAAATCATTCTATTATACTGCTGCTGCTACTGCTGCTGCTAAGTAGCTTCAGTCGTGTCTGACTCTGTGCAACCCCATAGACGGGAGCCCACCAGGCTCCCCCATCCCTGGGATTCTCCAGGCAAGAACACTGGAGTGGGTTGCCATTATTATACTTACTATAGGTCAAAAGCAAAATTGCCTCTTCCAAATTTATTTTCTTTAGCAAAGTGTTCTTTCAATTTTATACAAATAGAAACTGAAAGATAATTTACACATCCTTTTTGTCAGTTTGTAATATATATTTTAAAATTTGAAAGCAATGACTATGATTCAGATTGTAAGATTTTTGCAAGAGAAAATAAACTATTTTTCAAAAAGATATATAAAGTGATGTGTGCATGCAAAAAGAAATGTTCTGGAAAATGTACAATTGTCTAACTTCCAGTCAGATTATTATGATTGCATCTTTATTTTATAGTAAAAAATTAGAATATATGAATGTGTTCTAGATTTCTCAAAAGTAGAAAGTGTGTGTTTCTGTATGTAAATAAGATGTAAATAAGTGTATAAAATTATTATCAAGAATTAAAGAGTTTTATTCACAGTCAATGATGAAGTAAATTAGACAGAGCTGCCTGGCAATAAAACAAATATCAGTTTCAAATGAACATTTTATGTTTTAATCTTAATTTTACATTTGTTAACTACTAACAAGCAAAGATCTAATAGTGTTGTAGAAATAGGGGTTCTCTGGTGGCTCAGATGGTGAAGAATCTGCCTTCAATGCAGCATACCCGGGTTTGATTTCTGGGTCAGGAAGATTCCCTGGAGCAGGGAATGACAACCTACTCCAGTATTCTTGCCTGGAGAACTCCATGGACAGAGGAGCCTGGCAGGCTACAGTCCATGTGATGGCAAAGAGGCAGATATGACTGAGCTACTTCCACTTCCGCACTTTTCTGTTTGACGAGGTACATTTTTTTTTCTTTCTACACATGTTATCGCATTGAATTCTCATCACAGCCCCAGGGTCTCCCTCACTGCATGACCCTGAACCTCAGGCCCTGCACCTATTTTTTTAAATATAAATTTATTTATTTTAATTGGAGGCTAATTACTTTACAATATTGCAGTGATTTTGCCGTACATTGACATGGATCCACCACGGGTGTACATGTGTTCCTCATCCTGAACCCCCCTCCCACCTCCCACCCAAGTTCACGTACTTGATGCACAGTGAGGCCAAACAAACCAAAATGTCAAAATTTGGAGCAGAAAACGGTTTATTACAAGGGCCAACCAAATGGAACTTGTGGCTTGTAGTCAAGCCTTATCTCTCCAGTGGATTTCAGGGAAGAGTATCTATAGGAAAAATTCAGGAGGAGGTCTGAAGGGTGTGTGACCTTCCTCTGAGGGGTTGGTGGTGAGGTAACAGGGTGGGGTCACAGGAATCCTAATCATCAACCTTCTGGTTCCAACTAATCTGGAGTCCAAGTGTTTGTGCTTAGTCTGAAGTTATCATGGACAACCTGGGTAGAGGGATTCAGAAATACATATCACATTGTCACGTATATCCCTTGAGGAGGAACCAGGACCCTGATAACTGTTTTGTTTAGTCCCTAAGTCATGTCCAGCTGTTTGCAACCCCATGGACTATAGCCAGCCAAGCTCCCCTGTCCTTGGGATTTCTCAGGCAAGAATACGGGAGTGGGTTACCATTTCCTCCTCCAGGGGATCTTCCCTGCTCAGGGATTGAACCTATGTCTCCTGCGTCTCCTGCATTGGCAGAAGGATGCTTTACCACTGAGCCACCTGAGTTCTTGACTATCTTTCGTTTCTTCACTTTTTTATGCCAGTGAAGTATTAGCTGCTTTTTTCTCCCTAAACTTTTAAAATTTAAAATGGGGGGTCATATTTATTTATTTATAATTTTTACTTGAGTATTGTTGATTTACCATATTTAGTTTCAGGTGTACAGCATGATATTGCTAGAAATAGGTTGACTGTTCCCTTCCACCATCTGGTTTGATACGAAAGGAATTATAGTTTGCTCTTCAAAAATTTAATTCAGCAAAGAATTCACAAATATATTTTACTAGTTTCATTGTTGCCACATTTAAAATTGCAAATATTTTGAAAAAATAGCAGCAGCAACAACACAACAAATGTTCATGGGAAGGAGAGTAGATAATGATGTTATCATATAATAAATGTTATATAACTATTAAGATGAATGTACCAAATGATGCACAGTAATATGGATGAATCTTAGTAAAAAAAATATTAAGAGAAAAGTTAGATTCAAATGATCATGTAAAGCAATAGTCCATTAAAAACATTTAAGATGTCTGTATGTGCATATACATTTAATAGTCTCCATATATGTATTCTAGGACTTCCCTCATAGCACAGTTGGTAAAGAATATGCCTGCAATGCAGGAGACCCAGGTTCAATTCCTGGGTAGGGAAGATCATCTGAAGAAGGAAATGGCAACCCACTCCAGTATTCTAATGTGGAGAATCCCATGGACAGAGGAGCCTGGCAGGCTACAATCCATGGGATTGCAAGGGTCGGACACGACTTAGCGACTAAACCATATATGTATTCTACATTACATGCACATTCTTTTCACCAATGAATATAAATGTAGTTTGTGATTGATTATGCAACGATGAATGTGGAAGTCAGGATGATTTTTTTTTTCAATTTAGTGAGGGACAGGAGGTTTGATTGTTAAGAGGAAAGGAATCACATAACTGAATGTAGGTTTGTCAAGGTCTTAGTTTTTAGTTTGGGTGGAGGGCCCAAGATTGTGCATTGCAGTATTAAAAAAACAAGCTAATTAATAACAATACAATGAATTATTCATAGACTAATTATCAATGAAAATATATCTTGAATCAAACTCTCTAGGGTTTTCTTAGTTTCTAGTTTTATTATTAGCTCTTTTTCCTAGTTTGTCTTTTTCAGGCTGTTCAGTTTTCAGTGCTCCAGACAGTTTTTGGCCTGTCTTTCTTTTGGATCTTTTACAATTCTATCTTTATTTGATTTCTTTTGACCATTTTTGTTTTGCAAGAGAGAGGAAACTTCCTTTCGTCCCTTCTCAATTCTTTGATGGCCTCACAACTAAATTGACATAGGACAGATTAACGGGAGGGAAAAACTGCAGTTTAATTTTGTATATATAGGAAATGATAGAAATATGAAACTAAAAGAAATGACCTAAGTAGGAAGCTTTTATACCTTTTCAACAAAGAAAGAATTACTGTGAAGAACTGACAAAGGTGTTTCGTCTTGTGGTGCCAAATCACCAGAGAAGTAATGAAGGTTGTTTATTCAACTTTCTTGGCCATGAGTTCTCTATCTCTGGTGTTAAGGATAACTTCTACCCTCCAGGTGCAAGGAGGGTACCCTTACATGGAAATTTATTTCCTGTTTTCAGGGGGACAAATGACAGTTAGAATGCCCTTCTCATGCCAGTTGTTTCTTAAGTAACTTTAACTAAAAATAATCAATGTGCCAAAGTGACATATTTTGAGAATATTCTGAGTTATTAATTTCTCTACTTCTGTTGTGACATCAGTATGTCTAGTTAGATATCATTTAGTCCATCCACTAAACATACAGACAATAATCTAACAGTGAGAGTAGCCTAAATCTGGAGGTAAGTCTAAAAAATCCATTTGTAGTGCTGTAGAATGCAGTGTGGGCTTTGCAGGACTTCATGGGGAATATTGATTTCTTCCAGAAATTTGGTAAGATTTACAAGTGGTGCACTAGGAAATAATTTGTTCACAAATTTTGTGGATACCAGAGAAGAACCAATGGTCTTACAGTTCCTTAATTATTCTCCAGCTGCACACACATCCCATTTAATAGAAGATAAAGTGAAAGTGTTAATTGCTCAGTCATGTCTGACTCTTTGTGACCCCATATACTGTAGCCTACGAAGCTACTCTGTCCATGGAATTCCCCATGCAAGAATACTGCCTGGATGCCATTTCCTCCTCCAGGGAATCTTCCCAACCCAAGGATAGAATCTGGGTCTCCTGTCTTGCAGGCAGATTCTTTACCATCTGAGCCACCATGGAAGCCAAGGACAAGCCTAAAGATTAAAAGAAAATAATGGCCATAGGATGTCTATTTGCACCAGTGTATAATCCCTGATAACTCTTTGGCATCTTTCAGCATGTATTTGTCTGTTTTAGATTGTGGAGCATTTGCCTGATAGGGATAAAGACAGGTTTAAAGTTGGTTGGAGAAAGAATAGGGGGTCCATTTGGAGCTTCATATTTAGCAACCTTGTTCGTCCTTTTGTTTCTTGAATATACAATATCTCCTTACTATGGCTGTGAACAATGGCAGTGTTTGAAAGGAGGGATTAACTTCTTAGAGGGCAGCATTTACTTTAGCTATAGGAGTGTTAGCAGAGGTTAAGAATCCACATGATTTTTAAGTCCTGGCAACAATATGGCAGATTCCAGAAACACAACTGGAGTCAGTGTAAATAGTGACAATTTTCCCTTTTGTTAATGTGTAAATCCTAGTAATACCTATGAATTCAGCAGCTTGGGCTACTTTTACAGTGGGCAGAGTGTCTCTCAAGTGGTTCTTGTGGGGAAACTATGGCCCAACATGTCATTAAGTTTCCCTGGAAACTATGTTTATAGCATGTCAGAAAAATAGAAGTCTGGATTGTCTAAAGAAGTGTCTATGGGTTTTACTTTTTGTGACTTTGAGACCATTTCTGTAGTTGCAGGGCAATAATGTAGAACAGAATAGGGCTCTCCATCATCAGCAGAGGGTAGTAAAGAACTGGATTCAAAGTATTACTGTAAGATGATGGAGAGGCTAATCAAACAGTCTTGTTTGTAAAACCAAGAATGCTGCCCTCCATTCCAGATCAAGCTTATATCCACTGCAGTTGCCTCACCAACAGTGCACCTTGAGGGGAATTCAGGATGGAGAAAAATAGGACACTTTTTATGCTTTGTCCCTGGATAGTTAAGATGCATATCAGTGAAATTTCACTTATAAATTTCACTGACTCTAGATTCTTGCATCTTCCCACACATGAAAAAGCACTAAAATTGTTAACTGAGATGTCTGTTTTTGTCATTATCAGTAATCTTTTTATGTTTGATTACATATTCTTTTCCAGAAAAAAATCATGTATATCTTAACCCCATCTTTCCTCTTTGGATCAATTCCTCAGAGCTATCTGATCAGCTGTCTCCCAAGCTATAGTTTGTCCAGTAATTTTTTCCCCATGTAACTTAACTCACAAATTTTATGTTGTGTTTTTTGCTTTCATTCTAGATGTTCATAGGTAATCTGTCCACTATGTAGACAGTTTCTATCTTATGAACTTTTGAGAAGGCAGACATCACATGGGGAACATAAAGGTGAGTGAGGGAGCCTAATGTAAGGGACTGGCTTTGTCAATTTAGGTGGCAGCTGTGGCTTCTGTGCACAGCATGGGGGGCATGACTGACACCACAGGGTCTAATTGACATGTGCATGCTCAGCTGTGTATGACTCTTTGTGATCCTATGGACTGTAGACTGTCAGCCTCCTCTGTCCATGGAATTTTCCAGGCAAGAATACTGGAGTGGGATGCCAGTTTCTCCTCCAGGGGTTGTTCCTGATCCAGGGATCAAACCTGTGGTTTCTGCATTGGCAGGCAGATTCTTTACCACTGAACCACCTGGGAAGCCCTAAGTGACATGAGAACTATGCTATACAATGTATCTGGGGAGGCAAACCCTGTCCAAAATGCTTGCAACAATCCTATTATTTGTGTGGCCATTTAAATGAACAGGTTTGTCAAAATTAGGTAAACTGAGAGCTGAATGTGTGAAAAATGTTAATTTTAAAGCTTCAAAGGAGATTCATGTCTTTGAAGGTGAGGAAATGGGCTCTGGAGTGGTCTAGGAAGAAGGTGTTCAGAAGCTTAGTAAGGGCAGAAAAGTTAGTAATCACTGGTGGTAATAGCTAGCTGCCCCAATAAATTTATATAACTGTTTTCTCATTTAGGTGAGAGGAATGCACAGAACTGACTCAGTGCATTTTGGGGTGAGCTTTTGAATGCTCTTAAATATCTACTGTCCTAAGTGTATGAGTTAAGTGTACCCATTGAAGTTTGTACCCATTAGGAGACTTTATGGTCTTGTTCAGATAGTGCCTTTAGGAAAGTGAAGAAGACTATAAGGGCACC
>NW_017190836.1:0-11083 GCF_001704415.2 Capra hircus
TGCCACAGCTCGGAGGAAAGCGCACGTGCATTCCCCTCTCGAGACGAGGACTGACTCCCCTGGGGAGACTCCTCCCCAAGATCCATGTCAGCACTGGAGAGGAATCCTCAGGTTCCGGCACCGACTTCAACAAGGTCTAGGCCCCGGCATCGACGGGAGAGGAATCCCGAGAGGCCCCGAGCAACTCGCATGTGGACTGGCCTTTCCTGAGGCCAACAGAGCGGGTCCCTGAGGTCCCGACGTAAGTCGAGGCACCTGCCGCAACTCGAGAAAATCCAGGAGGTTCTACCCTCCAGGCTAGATGAGGCCCATTTCCGCTGAGGGGGTCTCGAGGCTAATCACACCTAAAACTCTGGAACTTCCAACGGGTCCTTCACACCCTTGCTGCAACTCAAGAAGTTCCCCGACATACCCGTCTCAACTCGAGAGGAAGCGAGAGTCCCGCCCACATCCAGAGGAGGCGTTTCCGCCTCCTAGCTCGAGAGGAGGGATCTTTCCTGCGTGGTCGGAAAGAATTTCCGCGTTCCCATCGCATTTCAAGCGGAGGCGCAATCCAAAGGAAAGGCGAGAGGAACTCCAGGGTCGTGCACCATTCCCAGAGTCCCCCAGATGTCTCAGTCCATTCCAGGGAAACCTCTTTTCCCTGCACTGCCTCGACTTTCAAGCGAGGATCGACTCACACCACGTGGCACGTGGGACAGCCCTGCGGGACAGCCCTGTGGGAAAGCCTCGTGGGAAAACCTCGAGGGAAAGCCACAGATCCCTTTATCCACGCGAAGGGAAGCGCGACACTGCTGCTACAGCTCGGAAGGAAACAGCACGTTCATGCCCCACTGGAGATGAGGACCGACTCCATTGAAGAAACTTCAGGATCAGACAGTGACTCCACACAAGGTCTTAGGCCCCAACATCGATGGGAGAGGAATCCCAAGAGGCCCCCGAGCAACTCGCATGGGGACTGGCCTTTCCTGAGGCCACCAGAGCGGGTTCCTGAGGTCCCCGACATAAGTCGAGAGCACCTGTCGCAACTCGAGAAAATCCAGGAGGTTCTCCCCTCTAGGCGAGATGAGGCCCATTTCCACTGAGGCGTCTCCAGGCAAATCACACATAAAACTCTGGAACTTCCAAAGGGTCCTTCACACCCTTGCTGCAACTCAAGAAGTTCCCCGACATACTCATCTCCACTTGAGAGGAAGCAGGAGTCCCGACCACATCCAGAGGAGCCCCGTTTTCGCCTCCTAGCTCGAGAAGTGGGATCCTTTCCCTGCGTGGTCGGGAAAGAATTCCCGGCGTTCCCGTCGCATCTCAAGAGGAGGCGCTCTCCACAGGAAAGGCGAGAGGAACTCCAGGGTGGTGCCACCATACCAGAGTCCCCCATATGTCTCAGTCCATTCCAGGGAAACCTGTTTTACCTGCACTGCCTCGACTTTCAAGCTGAGGATCAACTCACACAAACGGTGGCACGTGGGACAGCCCTGTGGGAAAGCCTCGTGGGAAAGCCTCGAGGGAAAGCCACAGATCCCTTGATCCACGCAAGGGAAGCGTGACACTGCTGATACAGCTCGGGAGGAAAGCGCACGTGCATTTCCCCGCTCGAGACGAGGACTGACTCCCCTGGGGAGACTCCAGAAGTACCCCAAGATTCATGTCAGCACTGGAGAGGATTCCTCAGGTTCCGGCACCGACTCCACACAAGGTCTTAAGTCCCGGCATCAACGGGGGAGAGGAATCCCGAGAGGCCCCCGTGCAACTCGCATGGGGACTGGCCTTTGCTGAGGCCACCAGAGGGGGTCCCTGAGGTCCCCGTCGTAAGTCGAGAGCACCTGCCGTAACTCGAGAAAATCCAGGAGGTTCTAACCTCCAGGCGAGATGAGGCCCATTTCTGCTGAGGCGTATCGAGGCTTATCACATCTAACATCTGGAAATTCCAAGGGTCCTTCACACCCTTGCTGCAACTCAAGAAGTTCCCCGACATACCCGTCTCCACTCGAGAGGAAGCACCATAGTTCTGCCCACATCCAGAGGAGCCCCGTGTCCGCCTCCTACCTCGAGAGGAGGGATCCTTTCCCTGTGTGCTCGGAAAGAATTCCCGGCGTTCCGTCGCATTTCAAGAGGAGGCCCTCTCCACAGGAAATGGCGAGAGGAACTCCAGGGTCGTGCCACCATTCCCAGAGTCCCCCAGATGTCTCAGTCCATTCCAGGGAAACCTGTTTTCCCTGCACTGCCTCGACTTTCAAGCCGAGGATTGACTCACATCACGGTGGCACGTGGGACAGGCCTGTGGGAAAGCCTCGTGGGAAAGCCTCGAGGGAAAGCCACAGATCCCTTGATCCACGCAAAGGGAAGCATGACACTGCTGATACAGCTCGGGAGGAAAGGGCACGTGCATGCCCCCACTCGAGACGAGGACTGACGCCCCTGGGGAGACTCCAGAAGTACCCCAAGATCCATGTTGGCACTGGAGAGGAATCCTCAGGTTCTGGCACCGACTCCACACAAGGTCTTAGGCCCCGAAATCAACGGTAGAGGAATCCCGAGAGGCCCCCGAGCAACTCGCATGGGGACTGGCCTTTCCTGAGGCCACCAGAGCGGGTCCCTGAGGTCCCCGTCTAAGTCGAGAGCACCTGCCGCAACTCGACAAAATCCAGGAGGTTCTCCACTCCAGGCGAGATGAGGCCCATTTCCGCTGAGGCGTCTCGAGGTTAATCACATCTAAACTCTGGAACTTCTAAACGGTCCTTCACACCCTTGCTGCAACTCAAGAAGTTCCCCGACATACCCGTCTCACTCGAGAGGAAGCACGAGAGTCCCGCCCACATCCGAGGGAGCCCCGTTTCCGCCTCCTAGCTCGAGAGGAGGGATCCTTTCCCTGCGTGGTCGGGAAAGAATTCCCCGCGTTCCTGTTGCATCTCAAGGCGAGGAGTCCTCCACAGGAAAGGTGAGAGGAACTCCAGGGTCGTGCCACCATTCCCAGAGTCCCCCCCAGATGTCTCAGTCCATTCCAGGGTAACCTGTTTTTCCTGCACTGCCTCGACTTTCAAGCCGAGGATCGACTCACACCACGGTGGCACGTGTTACAGCCCTGTGGGAAAGCGTCGTGTGAAAGCCTCTTGGGAAAGCCTCGAGGGAAAGCCTAGTTGCCTTGATCCATCGAAGGGAAGCGTGACACTGCTGCTACAGCTCGGGAGGAAAGCGGGACAGCATGCCCCCACTCGAGATGAGTACTGACCCCCCTGTGGAGACTCCAGAAGTACCCCAAGATTCATGTCGGCACTGGAGAGGAATCCTCAGTTTCCGCACCAACTCCACACAAGGTCTTAGGCGGCCCGGCATCGGACGGGAGGAGGTATCCCGAGAGGCCCCGAGCAACGTCGCCATGGGGGACTGTCCTTTTCCTGAGGGGACACCAGAAGCGGGTCCCTGAGGTCCCGTCGTAAGTCGAGAGGACTGCCGCAAACTCGGAGAAATCCAGGAGGGTTCTCCCCTCCAGGCGAGATTGAGGCCACATTTACGCTGAGCAATCTCAGGCTAATCACATCTAACATCTGGAACTTTCCAAAGGGTCCTTGCACCCCTTGCTGCAACTCAAGAGGTTCCCCGACATACCGGTCTCCACTCGAGGCAGGAAGCACGAGAGTGCTGCCCACACTCCAGAGGAGCCCCGTTTCCGGCCTGCTAGCTCAGAGGAGGGATCCTTTACCAGCGTGGTCGGGATGAAGGAATATCCCTGCTTTCCCGTTCACATCTCAAGGAGAGGCGCTCTCACAGGAAAGGCGAGAGGAACTCCAGGGTGTCATATTCCCAAAGTCCCCAGATGTCTCAGTCCCATTCCAGGGGAAACCTGTTTTCCCTTTCCACTGCCTCGACTTCAAGCCGAGGATCCTCAACCAATGTGGCCGTGGGACGATCCTGTGGGCAAGCCTCGTGGGAAAGCCTTCGTGTGAAAGCCCTCGAGGGGAAAGACACAGATCCCTTGATCCACGGGAAGGGAAGCGTGACACTGGCTGTGCAGCTCGAGGAGGAAAGCCGCACGTGCATAGCCACACTCGGATGAGGAACTCGATCCCCTGGGGAGACTCCAGAGTACCCCCCAAAGATCCATGTCAGCACTGAAGAGGAATGGCTCAGGTTCCGGCACCGACTCCACCACAAGGTCTTAGACCCCGGAATCTACGGGAGAGGAATGCCGAGAGGCCCCAAGCATTCGCATGGGGCTGTGCCTTTCCTGAGGCCCCTGAGCGGGTCCCTGGAGGTCCCCATCGTAAGGCGAGAGCCACCTGCCTTCAATCGAGAAAATCCAGGGAGGTTCTCCAAACCAGGCGGAGTGAGGCCCATTTTTCCCCTTGAGGGGCAACAAGGGGGTAATCACACTTAAACTCTGGGAACTTCCCAAAGGGTCCTCACACCCTTGCTGCAACTCAAGAAAGTTTTCCCCGACATCCCGTCTCCATACAAGAGGATCCCAAGGGTCCGCCTCCAGAGTGCCCCGATTTCTGCCTGCTAGCTCGAGAGGGATGGATTCTTTCCTGCGTGGCGGAAAGTATCCTAGCGTTTCCGTTTCATCTCAAGAGTAGGCCTTCTCCACAGGAAGAAGGCGGAGAGGAACTCCACTCTCACAAGCCCATTCCCAGGAGTCCCCTGGATGTCTCGTCATTTCCAGGGAAAACCTGTTTCCCTGCACTTGCCTCGACTTTCAATCCGAAGGATCGGACTCACACCACGGTTGACACGTGGGAGGCCTGTGGGAAATGCCTCGTGGGAAAGCGTCGAGGGAAAGACCAGATCCGTTGATCACCGCGTGGAAGGGGAAGTGAGACACTGCTGCTACAGCATTCGGAGGAAAGCGCACGTGCATGACCCCACTCGAGACGAGGGACTGACTGCCCTGGGGAGAATCCAGAAGTACCCCAAGATCCATCCATGTCGGCACTGGAGAGGAATTCTCAGGGTTCTGGCACTGGTCCACACAAGGTCGTTAGGACTCAGCATCGGACGGGAGAAATCCCGAAGGCCCCGAGCAACTCGCATGGGGACTGGCTTTCCTGGAGGCCCACCACACCGGGTCCCTGAGTTCCCCGTGTACGTCGAGAGCACCAGGGCCGCAACTCGAGAAACATCCAGGGAGGTTCTCCCTCCAGGCGAGCTGAGACCTATTTCCGCTGTGGGTATCTCGATTGCTAACTACCACCTTACTCTGGAATTCCAAAGGGTCCTTCACACCCGTGCTTGCAAATCAAGAAAGTTCCCGACATAGCCGGTCCCACTCAAGAGGAACCCGGACGGTTCCCGCCCATTTCCAAGAGTGGGCCCGTTTCCGCCTGCTAGCTCGACGAGGAAGCATCCTTTCCTTGCGTGGTTGGGAAAATTGAATCCTAGCGTTCCACGTCTCATCTCAAGAGTAGGCGTCTCCACAGAAAGGCGAAGGAACTCCAGTATCAGGCCCATTCCCAGAGTCCCCCAGATGTCTCACTCCATCCAGGAAACCTGTTTTCCCTGCACTTGCGTCGGGACTTCAAGCCGAGGATGACTTCACCCCGCGATGGCACGGTGGACAGCCCTGTGGGAAAGCCTCCGAGGGAAAGCCACAGATCCCTATGATCCACGCGTTAGGGAAGGGTGACCGTGTTACAGCCTCGGGAGGAAAGCGCCGTGCATTTTTTTTTTGCCCCCCCCCCCCCCACTCGAGACGAGGACTGAGTCCCATGGGAGACTCCAGAAGTAGCCCCAAGATCCATTGTCCAGCCACTGGAGAGGAATCCTCAGGTTCCGCACCGACTCCACACAAGGTCTTAGGCGCCGACAGTCGACGGGAGATGGAATCCCGAGAGGCCCCGGGGAGAACTCGCATGGGGGAACTGGCCTTTCCTGAGGCCCCCCAGATCGGGTCCCTGAGGTCCCGTCGTAAGCGAGATACTGGCCGCACGTCAGGAAAATCCAGGGGGTTCTCCCCTCCATTCGAGATGAGGCCCATTTCCGCTGTGCGCTAGAGGCTAATCAGACATCTAACATCTGGAACTTCCATAAGGTCCTTCACACCCTTGCTGCAACTCAAAGAAGTTCCCCGAATACCGTCTCCACCTCGGAGGGAAGCACGGAGAGTCCCGGCCCACATCCAGAGGAGCCCCGTTTCCGCCTCCTAGCTCAGAGGGGAGGGATCCTTTCCAGCTGGTCGGGAAAGAGATTTTCCGGCGTTTCAACGTTGCATCTAACGGAGGAGGTGCTGCTCCACAGGAAAGGCGAGAGGACTCCAGGTCGTGCCCACCATTCCCAGATCCCCTGGATGTCTCAGTCCATTCCAGGAAATTTGTTTTCCCTGCATGGGCGACTTTCCAGGCCGAATGGATCGACTCACATCTCGGTGGCACCTGGAACAGCCGTGGGAAAGCCTCGAGTGGAAAAGCCCACTTGGAGGCGACAGACACAGGATCCCTTGATCCACGCGAAATGGGAAGGAACGGCACTGCTGTGCAGCTGGGAGGAAAGCGCACGTGCATAGCCCACTCGAGATGAGGACTGACTCCCCTGGGGAGACTCCAGAAGTTCCCCAAGATCCATGTCAGCACGTGAAGAGGAGATGCTCAGTTCCGGCACGACTCCACACAAGTTAGCCCCGGAAAAATTGTTTTTTTCTAGGGAGAGTAATAGCGATGAGGCCCAGAGCCATTCGCATGGGGGAACGGCCTTTCCTGACGGCCACCTGAGCGGGTCCCTGAGTCCCTATCGCAAGTCGGAGAGCACCTTTCCTCAACTTCTCGGGAGAAAATCCAGGAGTTCCAAACCAGGCGAGATGAGGCCCATTTCCCTGAAACAAGGGGGTAATCACACTTAAAGCTCTGGAACTTCCAGAAGGGTCCTTGCACCCCTTGCTGCAAGCTCAAGAAGTTCCCCCCGACAACCCGCTCCATCAAGAGGATCCCCAAGGGTCCCGCCCTATCATCCAGGAGTGGCCCCGTTTCCGCCTGCTAGCTCAGAGAAGGCCATCCTTTCCCCTGCGGTGTTTGGGGAAAGAATCCTAGCGTTCCCGTCTCATCTCAAGAGTAGGCGCTCGTCCACAGGAAAGGCGAGAGGAACTCCAATTATCAGGCCCCCATTCCCAGAGTCCCCCAGATGTCTCACTCCATTCTCAGGGAAACCTTGTTTTCCTGCACTGCGTCGACTTTCAATCCGAGGATGGACTCACACCGCGATGGCACGTTGGACAGGCCCTGTGGGGAAGCCTCGAGGGAAAGCCACCAGATCCCTTATCCACGTGTAGGGAAGAGTGACACTGCTGCTACAGCTCGAAAGAAATTCGCACTGTATGCCCCGCATCGAGACGAGGACTGACTCCCCTTATGGAGACTTTCGAGTACCCCAAGATCCATGTCAGCACTGAGAGGAATTCCAGGTCCCGGCACGCGACGACACACAAGGTCTTAAGCCAGCGTGACACTGCTGCTATCAGCTCGAGAGGAAAGCAGCACGTGCAGGGGCCAAAACACTCGAGACGAGGACTGACTCCCCTGGGGAGATAGAAGACCCCAAGTTCCATGTCAGCACCGGAGAGGAATTCCTCACGTTCCGCAACAGACTCCACACAAGGTCTTAGGCCCTGGCATCGCCGAGAGGAATTCGCCGAGAGCCCCTGGGACAACTCGCATGGACTTGCCTTTTCTTGAGGCACCAGAGCGGGTCCCTGAGGTCCCCCGTCGTAAGTCGGATGAGCACATGCCGCAACTCGGGAAAATCCATGGAGTTTCTCCCCTTCCAGGCGAGATGAGCCCATTTCGCTTTGGAGGCGTCTCGAGCTAATCACATTTAACATGTGGAAATTCCAAAGGGTCCTTCACCCACTTGCTGACTCAAAGAAGTTCCTCGACATACCTGTCCGTCCACTCGGAAAGAAGCACGGATAATCCAGCCAACATTCAAGAGAGCCACGGTTTTCGCACTCCTAGCTCGAGGGAGGAGTGATCCTTTCCTGGCGTGGGGTGGCGGAAAAGAATTCACAGCGTTTCCTTCGCATCTGCAAGAGGAGGCGCTCTCCACAGGAAAGGCGAGAGGAATCCAGGTCGTGGCCACCATTCCATAGACCCAGATGTCTCAGTCCATTCCAGGGAAACCTGTTTTCCCTGCACTACTCGACTTTCAAGCCGAGATAGAGTCACACCACAGGTGGCACGTTGGGATGGGCCCTGTGGGAAAGCTCGTGGGAAAGCCTCGTGGAAAGCCTCGAAGGAAGCCACAGATTCCCTTGAATCCCGCGAGGGAAGAGCGACACTTCTGCTCAGGCTCGGAAGGAAAAGCGCACGTGCATGCCACCCACTCGAGACGGAAAGACTGACTCCCCTTGGGGGACTGAGAGTACCCCAAAAGATCCATGTCAGCACTGGAGGAGGAATGGCTCAGGTTCGGGCACTGACCTCCACACAAGACCTTGGCCCCAACATCGCGGGATAGAAACCCGAGAGTTTTGCCCGAGTAACTCGCATGGGGACTGGGCCTTTCTTGATGGCACCAGAACGGGTCCTGTGGTCCCCGTCGTAATCGAGGCACCTTGCCCAACTAGAGACAATCCAGGAGGGTTCTCCCCTCCAAGCGAGATGAGGCCCATTTGCGCTAGGCGTCTCGGAGGCTATGACACCGTAACATCTTGAACTTCCAAAGGTCCTTCACACCCTTGCTTGCAACTCAAGGAAAGTTCCCCGACGGATACCCGTCTCCACTCGGACGAGGAAGCACGAGAGTTCTCGCCCACATCCAGGAGGAGACCCGGGTCCGCCCCTATCTCGAGAGGGAGGGATCCTTTTCCCTGCTGATTCAGGACAAAATTCCGGGCGGTTCCTCGTCGCATCTCAAAGGAGGCGCTCTCCACAGGAAAGGCGAGAAGGAACTCCAGGGTCGTGCCACCATTCCCAGAGTCCCCCATATATCTCAGTCCATTCCAGGGAAACCTGTTTTTCCCTGCACTGCCTCGACTTTCAAGCGAGGATCGCCCCAAACTCAACACCCCCGCGGCATGCAACGTAGACACCTGATAGGACAAAAAGGCCTCGTGGGAAAGCCTCGTGGAAAGAGCCCTCGGATAGGCACACAGCCCCGATTCCCTTGCATCCCACCAGCGAAGGCTAAGCGTGACAACTGTACTCCAGCTCGGCCGAGGAGAAAATCACCGCGCAACGTGCCCTCGCCCCCAACTCGAACCGCCCGACACGGACCTGCCCTCACCCATGGGGAGACCAATCGAGAAAAGACTACCCAAGATCCCCCCATGTCCAGCACTGGAGAGAAATCCTCACGGTCCACCCCCCGACACCACAGCTAAGCTCGACACTAGGTCTTAGGCACCGAACATCGATGGGAGAGCAATCCCGAGAGGCCCCCGAGCAATCGGCATGTGACTGGCCTTTCCTGAGGCCACCAGAGCGGGTCCTGAGTCCCCGACCACCCCCCACGGCCCCTCAACTTCGCGCGCACTCGCACCACCTCCGAGAACACCCTCCAGGAGGTAATCTACCCTCACTGCGCTGATCATCGCAAGGACCCTCTCCGCTGAGGCGTCTGAGGGCTAATCACACTAACCCTCTGGAACCTCATCCAACGGGTCCTTTCCCACCCCCTTGCTGACCACAACTCAAGCAAGCTCTCCCCGAACCACATACCCGTCTACCACATCGAGAGGAACACACCACGCAGAGTCAAACACTCAACCCCCCCAACATACAAGGGAGCTCCAGTCTCTCGCCATAAACACCGCTACGCCAGAGGTGGGACATCACCCGCTGCCCATAGCAAACACCCAGACGCCTGACGGTACGGGGAACGCACCAATTCTCCGGCGTTCCAGGCATCTCAAGAAGAGAACCCACCTCTCCACAGGCAAAACGCGCTCCCAGAACCCACTCGCGTCCGGCACCATTCAGCAGATTCCCAGACCTGCCTCGAATCCCCTCCCACTTACGCTACCACCTGGTCCTTCCCTGACTGCATAGGCTCTTACAGCCAAGGATCGACTCACATCCACAGGCTGCACGCTCGCGCGCACGCCCCCTGCTCGGAGAAGCGCCATCGGAGGCCCTCACCCGTGGAAAGCCTCCTCGCGCGCCGCTCTCGGGAACCTCATGCGAACAGCACAGGGACTCCCACAATTATATCCGACCGCGGACCAAAGATGCAAACCGACAGCCCCCCTCGAGAGAGGACAAGCCCCACACACTTGCATAACCACACACTACTCGAGACGAGGATCTGACTCCCATGAGGGAAGACTCCAGAAGTACACCAAAAAGAACTCACATGATCAGCAACTAAGATAGGAATCCTCACGCGTCTCCCGCACGTTCAAACTACGCCGTCTTTAGGCCCCGCGCATCGACCAGCGGAAAGGAAAATCTCAACCGAGGCAAACCCCCCACCAGCACCACTCGATGTGGACTGCCATCTAGAGGCCACCAGAGCGGGGTCCCTGAGAAACCGACACTACGTCGCAAAGAGCCTCGCGACCGCCACCACCTGAAAATCACAGCTAGGTATCATACCCTCAGGCATAGACTCGACGCGCCCCACATTTCCACCGAGCAATTCAGAAGCTAATCACCCCCTAAACCTCTCGCGCACACCTACCCATCGAACGGATCTTCAACACCTTCGCTGCAACTACAAAAAAGTTCCACCACCGAATACCCATCTCCACTCTAGAGGAACCCCCACACGGAAAACAGTCCCGCCACCATCCATGAGACCGTTTCAGAATACCAATAGCATCGAGAGCAGGGATCCTTTTCCCTGCAGACATAAGGGAAAGAAATTTCCGTCGTTCCGTCGCATTTCAAGCGAGGCGCAATCCAACAGGAAAGGGGAGAGGGAAACTGTCCAGGTGTCGTTTGCCACCATTCCAGAGCCAATTGTTCTCATTCCATTCCAGGGAAAACCTGTTTTCCCTGCACGCACTACGACTATTCAAGGCTGAGGCATCCTACACCCACCGTGGCACGTGGCCCAGCCCCGTGGTAAAGTCCGTAGAATCACCTCGCCTCGTGGACAAAAAGCTCCAGACAGGGCAAGCACAGATTCACTGATCCACGCGAAACGGCCCAAAGCGTAC
>NW_017190837.1:0-11083 GCF_001704415.2 Capra hircus
CGAAACGGGGCTCCTCTGGATGTGGGCGGGACTCTCCTGCTTCCTCTTGAGTGGAGACGGGTATGTCGGGGAACTTCTTGAGATGCAGCAATGGTGTGAAGGACCCTTTGTAAGTTCCTGAGGTTAGATGTGATTAGCCTCGAGACGCCTCAGCGGAAATGGGCCTCATCTCGCCTGGAGGGAGAACCTCCTGGATTTTCTCGAGTTTCGGCAGGTGCTCTCGACTTACGACGGGGTCCTCACGGACCCGCTCTGGTGGCCTCAGGAAAGGCCAGTCCCCATGCGAGTTGCTCGGGGGGCCTCTTGGGATTCCTCTCCGTCGATGCCGGCCTAAGATCTTGTGTGGAGTCGGTGCCGGAACCGGAGGATTCCTCTCCAGTGCTGACATGGATCTTGGGTACTTCTGGAGTCTTCCCAGGGGAGTCAGTCCTCGTCTCGAGTGGGGTCATGCACGTACCTTTCCTCCCGAGCTGTAGCAGCAGTGTCCGTTCCTTCGCGTGGATCAAGGGATCTGTGGCTTTCCTCAGGCTTTCCCACGAGGCTTTCCCACGAGGCTTTCCCACAGGGCTGTCCCACGTGCCACCGTGGTATGAGTCAATCCTCGCTTGAAAGTCGAGGCAGTGCAGGGAAAACAGGTTTCCCTGGAATGGACTGAGACATCTGGGGACTCTGGAATGGTGCACGACCTGGGTTCCTCTTGCCTTTCCTGTGGAGAGCGCCTCCTCTTGAGACGCGACGGGAAGCCGGGAATTCTTTCCGACCACGCAGGAAAGGATCCTCCTCTCGAGCTAGGAGCGGAAACGGGGCTCCTCTGGATGTGGGCGGGACTCTCATGCTTCCTCTCGAGTGAGCGGGTATGTCAGGGAACTATTTGATTTGCAGCAAGGGTGTGAAGGACCTTTGGAGTTCAGAAGTTAGGTGTGATTAGCCTCGAGACACCTCAGCGGAAATGGCCTCATCTCGACTGGAGTGAGAACCTCCTGAATTTTCTCGAGTTGCAGTAGGTGCTCTCGACTTACGACGGGGACCTACAGTGACGCGCTCTGGTGGCCTCAAGAAAGGCCAGTCCCCATGCGAGTTGCTCGGGGGCCTCTCGGGATTCCTCTCCCGTTGATGCTGGGGCCTAAGACCTTCTGTGGAGAAAGTGCCGGAAGCTGAGGATTCCTCACTATTGCTGACATGGATCTTGGGGTACTTCTGGAGTCTCCCCAGGGAAGTCAGTCCTTGTCTCGAGTGGGGGCATGCACGTGCGCTTTCCTCTCGAGCTGTTCCAGCAGTGTCACGCTTCCATTCACGTGGATCAAGGAATCTGTGGCTTTCCCTCGAGGCTTTTCCACGAGGCTTTCCCACCAGGCTTTCCCACAGGGCTGTCCCAAGTGACACCGTGGTGTGATTCGATCCTCGGCTTGAAATCGAGGCAGTGCAGGGAAAACAGGTTTCCCTGGAATGGACTGAGACATCTGGGGGACTCTGGGAATGGTGGCACGACCCTGAAGTTCCTCTCACCTTTCCTGTGGAGAGTACCTCCTCTTGAGATGCGACGGAAACTGGCAGGAATTCTTTCCCGACCACGCAGTAAAAGGATCCCTCCTCTCGAGCTAGGAGGCGGAAACGGGGCTCCTCTGTATGTGGGCGGGACTCTCGTGCTTCCTATCGAGTGGAGACGGGTATGTCGGGCAACTTCTTGAGTTGCAGCAAGGTTGTGAAGGACCCTTTGGAAGTTCCAGAGGTTAGGTGTGATTACCCTGAGACGCCTCAGCACAAATGGGCCTCATATCTCCTGGAGGGGAGAACCTCCTGGATTTTCTCGAGTTGCGGCAGGTGCTCTCGTCTTACGACGGGGACATCAGGGACCCGCTCTGTTGGCCTCAGGAAAGGCCAGTCCCCATGCGAGTTGCTCGTGGGCCTCTCGGGATTCCTCTCCCATCAATGCCGGGGCCTAAGACCTGGTGTGGAGTCGGTGGCAGAACCTGAATATTCCTCTCCAGTGCTGACATGGATCTTGGGGTTCTTCTGGAGTCTCCTCAGCGGAGTCAGTCCTTGTCATGAGTGGGGGCATGCACGTGCGCTTTCCTCCCGAGCTGTAGCAGCAGTGTCACGCCATCCCTTCGCGTGGATCAATGGATCAGGGGCTTTCCCTCGAGGCTTTCCCACGAGGCTTTCCCACGAGGCTTTCCCACAGGGATGTCCCACGTGCCACCGTGGTGTGAGTCGATCCTCAGCTTGAAAGTCGAGGCAGTGCAGGGAAAAAAGGTTTCCCTGGAATGGACTGAGACATCTGGTGGACTCTGGGAATGTGGCACGACCCTGGGGTTCCTCTCGCCTTTCCGGTGGAGAGAGCCTCCTCTTCAGATGCGACGGGAACGCCGGGAATTCTTTCCCGACCAAGCTGGGAAAGGATTCCTCCTCTCGAGCTAGGAGGTGGAAGCGGGACTACTCTGGATGTGGGCGGGACTCTCGTGCTTCCTCTTGAGTGTAGACGGGTATGTCGGGGAACTTCTTGAGTTGCAGCAAGGGTGTGAAGGACCCTTTGGAAGTTCCAGAGGTTAGGTGTGATTAGCCTCGAAACGCCTCAGCGGAAATGGGCCTCATCTCGCCTTGAGGGGAGAACCTCCTGGATTTTCTCAAGTTGTCGGCAGGTGCTCTCGACTTACGACGGGGACCTCAGGGACCCGCTCTGGTGGCCTCAGGAAAGGCCAGTCCCATGTGAGTTCTTCGGGGACCTCTCGGGATTCCTCTCCCGTCGATGCCGGGGCCTAAGACCTTGTCTGAAGTCGTTGCTGGAACCTGAGGATTCCTCTCCAGTGCTGACATGGATCTTGGGGTACTTCTGGAGTCTCCCCAGGAAAGTCATTCTGCATCTCGAGTGGGGGCATGCACATGCGATTTCCTCCCGAGCTGTAGCAGCAGTGTCACGCTTCTCTTCGCGTGGATCAAGGGATCTGTGGCTTTCCCTCGAGGGGCTTTCCCACAGGGCTGTCCCACGTGCCACCGTGGTGTGAGTCGATCCTCAGCTTGAAATTCGAAGCAGTGCAGGGAAAACAGGTTTCCCTGGAATGGACTGAGACATCTGCGGGACTCTGGGAATGGTGGCACGACCCTGGAGTTCCTCTCGCCTTTCCTGTGGGGAGCGCCTCCTCTTGAGATGCGAACGGAACGCCAGGAATTCTTTCTCGACCACGCAGGGAAAGGATCCCACCTCTCGAAGCTAGGGGGCGGAAACGGGGCTCCTCTGGATGTTGGCGGGACTCTCGAGCTTCCTCTTGAGTGGAGACGGGTATGTCGGGGAACTTCTTGAGTTGCAGCAAGGGTGTGAAGGACCCTTTGGAAGTTCCAGATGTTAGATGTGTTTAGCCTCAAGACGCCAGAGCGGAAATGGGCCTCATCTCGCCTGGAGGGGAGAACCTCCTGGATTTTCTCGAGTTGCGGCAGGTGCTCTCGACTTACGACGTGTACCTCAGGGACACTCTCTGGTGGCCTCAGGAAAGGCTAGTCCCCTTGCGAGTTGCTCGGGAGCCTCTCGGGATTCCTCTCCCGTCGATGCCGGGGCCGAAGACCTTGTGTGGAGTCGGTGTCGGAACCTGAGGATTCCTCTCCAGTGCCGACATGGATCTTGGGGTACTTCTGGAGTCTCCCCAGGGGAGTCAGTCCTCGTCTCAAGTGGGGGCAGGCACATGAGCTTTCCCCCGGTCTGTAGCAGCAGTGTGGCACTTCCCTTCGCGTGTATCAAGGGATCTGTGGCTTTCCCTCGATGGCTTTCCCACGAGGCTTTACCCACGAGGAATTCCCACAGGGTTGTCCCACGTGCCAACGTGGTGTGAGTCGATCCTCGGCTTGAAAGTCGAGGCAGTGCAGGGAAAACAAGTTTCCCTGGAATGGACTGAGACATCAGGGCGACTCTGGGAATGGTGGCAGGACCCTGGAGTTCCTCTCGCCTTTCCTGTGGAGAGCCGCCTCCTCTTGAGATGCCACGGGAACGCGGGGAATTCTTTCCCCACCACGCAGGGAAGGGATCCCTCCTCTCGATCTAGGAGGCGGAAAGGGGGCTCCTCTGAATGTGGGCGGGACTCTCGTGCTTCCTCTCGAGTGGAGATGGGTATGTCGGGGAACTTCTTGAGTTGCAGCAAGGGTGTGAAGGACCCTTTGGAAGTTCCAGGGGTTAGGTGTGATAAGCCTCAAGACGCCTCATCGGAAATGGGCCTCATCTCGCCTGGAGGGGAGAACCTCCTGGATTTTCTCGAGTTGCAGCAGGTGCTCTCGACTTACGGCGGGGACCTCAGGGACCCGCTCTGGTGACCTCAGGAAAGGCCAGTCGCCATGCGAGTTGCTCGGGGGCCTCTCGGGATTCCTCTCCCGTCGATGCCGGGGCCTAAGACCTTGTGTGGAGTCGGTGCAGGAAACTGAGGATTCCTCTCCAGTGCTCACATGGATCTTGGGGTACTTCTGGTGTCTCCCGAGGGGAGTAAGTCTTCGTCTCGTGTGGGGACATGCCCGTGCGCTTTCCTACCGAGCTGTAGCAGCAGTGTCATGCTTCAATTCGAGTGGATCAATGGGTTCTGTGGTTTCCCTCGGAGGCTTTTCCCAGGATGCTTTCCCACGAGGCTTTCCCACAGGGCTGTCCCTGATGCCACCGTTGTGTGAGTCGATCCTCGGCTTGAAAGTCGAGGTAGTGCAGGGAATGGATTGAGACAACTGGGGGACTCTGGGAATGGTGGCCAGACTCTAGAGTTCCTCTCAACTTTCCTGTGGAGAGCGCCTCCTCTTGAGATGCGACGGGAACGCCGGGAATTCTTTCCCGACCACGCAGGGAAATGATCCCTCCTCTCGAGCTATGAGACGGAATCGGGGCTCCTCTGGATGTGGGCGGGACTCTCGTGCTTCCTCTCAGGTGGAGGCGAGTATGTCGGGGAACTTATTCAGTTGCAGAAAGGGTGTGAAGGACCTTTTGGAAGTTCCAGATGTTAGGTGCAATTAGCCTCTAGACGCCTCAGCGGAAATGCGCCTCATCTCGCCTGGAGGGGAGAACCTACCTGGATTTTCTCGAGTTGCGGCAGGTGCTCTCGACTTCCGACGGGGACCTCAGGGACCCGCTCTGGTGGCCGCAGGAAAGGCCAGTCCCCATGCGAGTTGCTCGGTGGCCTCTCGGGATTCCTCTCCCTTCGATGCCGGGGCCTAAGACCTTGTGTGGGTCGGTCCTGGAACCTGAGGATTCCTCTCCAGTGCTGCCATGGATCTTGGGGTTCTTCGGAGTCTCCCCAGGGGAGTCAGTCCTCATTCGAGTGGGGCATTGAAGAGCGCTTTCCTCCCAAGCTGTAGCAGCAGTGTCGTTCTTCCCGTCGAGTGGATCAAGGGATCAGTGGCTTTCCCTCGAGGCTTTCCCATGAGGCTTTCTCACGAGGCTTTCTCACAGGGCTGGTCCCACGTGCCACCGTGCTGTGAGTCGATCCTCGCTTGAAAGTCGAGGCAGTGCAGGGAAAACAGGTTTCCCTGGAATTGACTGAGATATCTGGGGTACTCTGGGAATGGTGGCACGACCACTGGAGTTCCTCTCACCTTTCCTGTTGACAGCGGCCTCCTCTTGAGTTGTGACGGGAAGACCGGGAATTCTTTCCCGACCACGCAGGGAAAGGATACCTCCTCTCTAGCTGTGAGGCGGAAACGGAGGCTCCTCTGGATGTGGGCGAGACTCTCTGTTCTTCCTCTCCGAGTAGGAGACGGGTATGTCGGGGAACTTCTTGAGTTGCAGCAAGGGTGTGAAGAACCCTTTGGAAGTTCCAGAGGTTTAGGTGTGATTAGCCTGGAGACGCCTCAGCGGAAATGGGCCTCATCTCGCCTGGAGGGGAGAACCTCCTGGATTTTTTCGAGTTGGGACAGGTGATCTCGACTTAAGACGAGGACCTGAGGGACCCGCTCTGGTGGCCTCAGGAAAGGCCATTCCCCATGCGAGTTGCTCGGGGGCCTCTCGGGATTCCTCTCCCGTCGATGCCGGGGCCTAAGACCTTGTGTGGAGTCGGTGCCGGAACCTGAGGATTCCTCTCCAGTGCTGACATGGATCTTGGCGTCCTTAAAGGGCGAGATGAGGCCCATTTGCGCTGAGGCGTCTCGAGGCTAATCACACCTAACCTCTGGAAACATCCAAAGGGTCCTTCACACCCTTGCTGCAACTCAAGAAGTTCTCCGACATACCCGTCTCCACTCGAGTGTATCAAGATCTTCCCGCCCACTTTCAGAGGAGCACCGTTTCCACCTCATAGCTCAAGAGGAGGGATCCTTTCCCTGCGTGGTCTGGAAAGCATTCCCGGCGTTCCAGTCGCATCTCAAGAGGAGGCCCTCTCCACAGGAAAGGCGAGAGAAACTCCAGGGTCGTTCCACCATTCCCAGAGTCCCCCAGATGTCTCTGTCAATTCCAAGGGAAACCTGTTTCCCTGCACTGCCTCGACTTTCAAGCGAGGATCGACTCACACCACGGTGGCACGTGGGACAGCCCTGAGGAAAATCCTCGTGGGAAAGCCTCATTGGAAATCCTCGAGGGAAAGCTGCAGATCCCTTGATACACGCTAAGGGAAGTGTGACACTGCTTCCACAGATCGGGAGGAAATTGAACGTGCATGCCCCCACTCGAGACTAGGACTGACTAACCTGGGGAGACTCCAGAAGTACCCCAAGATCCATGTCAGCACTGGAGAGGAATCCTCACGTTCCGGCACCGACTCCACACAAGGTCTTAGCCCCGGCATCGACGGGAGAGGAAACCCAAGAGGCCCGAGCAACTCGCATGGGGACTGGCCTTTCCTGAGGCCACCAGATCGGGTCCCTGAAGTCCCGTCGTAAGTCGACAGCACCTGCCGCAACTCGAGAAAATCCAGGAGGTTCTCCCCTCCAGGCGAGATGAGGCCCATTTTCCTGAGGCCTCTCGAGGCTAACACACCTATCCTCTGGAACTTCCAAAGGGTCCTTCACACCCTTGCTGCAACTCAAGAAAGTTCCCGACATACCCGTCTCCACTCGAGAGGAAGAAGAGTCCCGCCCACATCCAGAGGAGCCCCGTTTCCGCCTCATAGCTCGAGAGGAGGGATCCTTTCCCTGCGTGGTCGGGAAAGAATTCCCGGCGTTCCCGTCTCATCTCAAGAGGAGGCGCTCTCCACAGGAAAGGCCAGAGGAACTCCAGGGTCGTGCCACCATTCCCAGAGTCCCCCAGATATCTCCGTCATTCCAGGAAACTGTTTTCCCAGCACTGCCTCGACTTTCAAGCCGAGGATCGACTCACACGTGGCACGTGGGACAGCCCTGTGGGAAAGCCTCGTGGAAACCTCGTGGGAAAGCTCGAGGGAAAGCCACAGATCCTTGATCCACGCGAAGGAAGGGTGAAACTGCTGCTACAGCTCGGAGGAAAGCGCACGTGCATGCCCCACTCGAGACGAGGACTGACTCCCCTGGGGAGACTCCAGAAGTACCCAAGATCCATGTCAGCACTGGAGAAAATTCCAGTTTCGGCCCGACTTCACAAAAGGTCTTAGGCCCCAGCATTGAAGGGAGAGAATCCCGAGAGGCCAATAAGCAACTCGCCGGAGAGTGGCCTTTCCTGAGGCCACCAGATAGGGTCCCTGTTTCCCCGTCGTAAATCGAGAGCACCTACCGCAAATCGAGAAAATCCTGGAGATTCTCCCCTCCAGGCTAGATGAGGCCATTTCCGCTGAGGCGACTCGAGGCTAATCACATCTAACCTTTGGAACTTCCATAGGGTCCTTCACACCTTGCTGCAACTCAAGAAGTTCCCCGACATACCCTTGTCCACTCGAGAGGAAGCACGAGCGTCCCTTGCACATCCAGAGGAGGCCCTTTTCCTCCTTGTAGCTCGAGATGAGGGATCCTTTCCCTGCGTGTTCGGGAAAGAATTCCCGGCATTCCCGTCGCATCTCAAGAGGAAGCGCTCTCCACAGGAAAGGCGAGAGGAACTCCAGGGTCGTGCCACCATTCCAAGAGTCCCCAGAGGACTGAGTCCATTCCAAAGGAAACTCTTTTACCTGCACTGCCTTGACTGTCACGCCGAGGATCGACTCACACCACGGTGGCACTTGGGACAGCCCTGTGTGTTAGCCTCGTGGGAAAGCCTCATGGGAAATCCTACAGGGAAAGCCACACATCCCTTGATCCACCCGTCGGGTAGCATGACACTGCTGCCACAGTTAGGGAGGAAAGCCCACGTGCATTTCCCCACTCGAGACGAGGACTGACTCCCCTGGGGAGAGTCCAGAAGTACCCAAAAATCCACGTCAGCACTGGAGAGGAATCCTCAGTTTCCGGTCCCAACTCAACACAAGGTCTTCGACTCGGGAAATTCAAGCAGTTAAAAGATCTCTCCTTTGGAGCCTCGAGGGGGGATCGGGGCTTCTCTGGATGTGGGCGGGACCCTCGTGCTTCCTTTGAGTGTAGACGGGTATGTCGGGAAAGCTCTTGAGTTGCAGCAAGTGTGTGAAGGAACCATTGGAAGTTCCAGAGGTTAGGTGTGCTTAGCCTCTAGATGCGTCAGTGGAAATAGGCCTCATTTTGCCTGTAGGGGAGAATCTCCTGGATTTTCTCGAGTTACGGCAGGTGCTCTCGAATTACGACGGGGACCTCAGGGACCCGGTCTCGTGGCCTCAGGAAAGGCCAGTCCCCATGCAAGTTGCCAGGGGGACTCTCGGGATTCCTCTTGGGTCGATGCCGGGGCCTAAGACCTTGTGTGGAGTCGAGGCCGGATCCTGAGGATTCCTCTCCAGTGCTGACATGGTTCTTGGGGTACTTCTGGAGTCTCCCCAGGGAAGTCAGTCCTCGTCTCGAGTGTGGGCATGCACGTGCGCTTTCCTCCCGAGCTGTAGCAGCAGTGTCACGCTTCCTAACGCGTGGTCAAGGGATCTGTAGCTTTCACTCAAGTCTTTCCTTCAAGGCTTTCCCAAGAGTCTTTCCCACAGGGCTGTCCCACCTGCACCATGGTGTGAGTCGATCCTCGGCTTGAAAGTCGAGGCAGTGCAGGGAAAACAGGTTCCTCTGGAATGGACTGAGACATCTGGGGGACTCTTGGAATGGTGGTACGACCCTGGAGTTCCGCTCGCCTTTCCTGTGGAGAGCGCCTCCTCTTGAGATGGGACGGGAACGCCGGGAATTCTTTCCCGACCAAGCAGGGAAAGGATCCGTCATCTCGAGGTCCGAGGCAGAAACGGGGCTCCTCTGGATGTGGGCGGGACCCTCGTGCTTCCTCTGGAGTGGAGACGGTATGTCGGGGAACTTCTTGAGTTTCAGCAAGGTTGTGAAGGAACCTTTGGAATTTCCAGAGTTTAGGTGTGATTAGCCTCGAGAGCCTCAGCGGAAATTGGCCTCATCTTGCCTGGAGGGGAGAACCTCCTGGATTTTCTCGAATTGTGGCAGGTGTTCTCAACGTACGCTGGGACCTCAGGGACCCGCTCTGGTGGCGTCAGGAAAGGCCAGTTCCCATCCGAGTGGCTACGGGCCTCTCGGATTCCTCTCCCGTCGATGGTGGGGCCTAAGACCTTGTGTGAAGTCGAGGCCGGTACCTGAGGATTCCTCTCCCGTGCTGACATGGTTCTTGGGGTACTTCTTGAGTCTCCCCAGGGGTGTCAGTCCTCTTCTCAGCGGGATCATGCAAGAACGCTTACCTCCGAGCTGCAGTAGCAGTGTCACGCTGCCCGTCGCGTGGATCAAGAGATCTGTGTCTTTCCCTCGAGGTATTTCCCACGGGGCTTTCCCTCGAGGCTTTCCCACGAGCTTTCCCACATCGCTGTCCCACGTGCCACCGTGGTGCCAGTCGATCCTCGGCGTGAAAATCAAGGCAGTGCAGGGAAAACAGGTTCCTCTGGAATGGACTGAGACATCTGGGGGACTCTTGGAATTGTGGCACGACCCTGGAGTTCCTCTCGCCTTTCCTGTGGAGAGCGCCTCTTCTTGAGATGCGGTGGGAACGCCGGGAATTCTTTCCCGACCAAGCAGGGAAGTGCCGTGGTCCAGCCCCGGTGGATCCAGGGTGATTCGAAGGTGGGGACGTAGTCGTCGTCTTTGGAAATATACATATTTAATCCCAGATATAAAGAGATTAGAAATGGATAGTGTAGTAGGAAGATTATTGGAGAAAAAGAGGCTGAATAACTTGGATTACGTGGAATAGCATCCATCCTCCAGTAGAGAATTCAGCCAGAAAAACGGGAGCAAAAAAGAAGCGACATGGGGGAATCAGTCTTTCCGGAAACTGATCTGATTTCTTTATTTTTGGTTTTGCTTGTATACCTCTTGTTACACATAGGGATGAATACAGAGTCACGCAGGAGTCGGCATCCTGACCTTTATCAAAATCAGGTGCTTCACATAAATGTATAAAAAAAGGTCTTAGGGATCTTACATCATCTTCTGGCCATGAATGAGACCTGCTGACATTTTATGATCCTTTCTTTCTGATAACCAAATAAACTTATTTCTTCCAAGGGTGTTTTTTCTTAAACCAGGCACCACCCTCCAAATAAAGTTACATTCCTATAGGGTGAGGGTGTAGTGAGTTACAATCAAGAAAGGAATTTATTTAACCCAAGGTTAACATGATTAGTCTTAAAGGTGAATTCTTATTTCTCCTATATGCTTAAAGGTTAATACTTATTTCTCCTATATACTAGTTATATTCATTATAAGGGTAGGGAACATGGAGATTTATCAGCAAACATCAGCCTAACAAATGAAAATCCTTTCATCAATTCTCCCCTTAAGATCTATTTAGTCTTAAGATATGATAAAGTTACATTCTTACATAGAAAGGACACAGTGATATATAACAAAGTACAGTGATCTATTACAAAAGTGAAAATCCATTAACTCAAAAAGTCTAGTATTGCTAACATCAAAAACTGCTATATTTCCTTTGCTATATTCCAAATACATTGATTAATATATTCCCAAGTGCCTAAGGATATGGAGGCCTGGTGGCAATCATTGACTCAACAAGAAGAAAAAGTCCTATGCTAATTAAGACTCTCAAAATACTCCAAAACTCTCTGTGCTGTTTACAGTTGAGAGGTAGTAAACAATCTTGTGCCTAGTGGCA
>NW_017190838.1:0-11082 GCF_001704415.2 Capra hircus
TGTCTGGAATTTTATTGGCCTTCCGCGTAAACCAAGCTATTCAGCCCTCTTCCTCCACTTAATCTTCTTACTACACTATAGTTTCCTAATCTAATCTTACATTAATAAATAAACAAGTCTTTCCACGCCCACGCCGACCACCTTTCGAATTCCCTGGATCCACCGGGGCTGGACCCCGGCATAAGACCTTGTGTGGAGTCAGTGCCGGAACCTGAGGAATCCTCTCCAGTGCTGACATGGATCTTGGGTACTTCTGAAGTCTCCCCAGGGGAGTCAGTCTTCGTCGCGAGTGGGGGCATGCACGTGCGCTTTCCTCCCGAGCTGTAGCAGCAGTGTCACGCTTCCCTTCGCGTGGATCAAGGGATCTGGCTTTCCCTCGAGGCTTTCCCACGAGGCTTTCCCACAGGGCTGTCCCACGTGCCACCGTGGTGTGAGTCGATCCTCGGCTTGAAAGTTGAGGCAGTGCAGGGAAAACAGGTTTCCCTGGAATGGATTGAGACATCTGGGGGACTCTGGGAATGGTGGCACGACCCTGGAGTTCCTCTCCCCTTTCCTGTGGAGAGTGCCTCCTCTTGAGATGCGTCGGGAACGCGGGAATTCTTTCCTGAACAGGCAGGGAAAGGATCCCTACTCTCGAGCTAGGAGGCGGAAACGGGGCTCCTCTGGATGTGGCGGGACTCTCGTGCTTCCTCTCGAGTGGAGACGGGTATTTTGGGGATCTTCTTGAGTTGCAGCAAGGGTGTGAAGGACCCATAGGAAGTTCCAGAGGTTAGGTGTGATTAGCCTCGAGACGCCTCAGAGAAATGGGCCTCATCTCGCCTGGAGGGAGAACCTCCTGGATTTTCTCGAGTTGCGGCAGGTGCTCTCGACTTACGACGGGGACCTCAGGAACCCGCTCTGGTGGCCTCAGGAAAGGCCAGTCCCCATTCGTGATGCTCGGTGGTCTCTCGGGATTCCTCTCCCGTCGATGCCCGGCCTAAGACCTTGTGTGGAGTCAGTCCCGGAACCTGAGGATTCCTCTCCAGTGCTGACATGGATCTTGGGTACTTCTGGAGTCTCCCCAGGGGAGTCAGATCTCGTCTTGAGTGGCGGCATGCACGTTCGCTTTCCTCCCGAGCTGTAGCAGCATTTTCAAGCTTCCCTTCGAGTGGATCAAGGCATCTGTGGATTTCCCTCGAGGCTTTCCCACGAGGCTTTCTCTCGAGGCTTTCCCACAGGGCTGTCCACGTGCCACCGTGGTGTGACTCTATCCTCGGATTGAAAGTCGAGGCAGTGGCAGGGAAAACAGGTTTCCCTGGAATTGACTGAGACATCCGGGGACTCTGGAATGATGGCACGACCTGGAGTTCCTCTCACCTTTACTGTTTAGAGCGCCTCCTCTTGAGATGCGATGGGAATGCCAGGAATTCTTTCCCGACCAAGTAGGGAAAGGATCCTCATCTCGAGCTACGAGCCGGAAACGGAGCTCCTCTGGATGGCCGGGACCTCGTGCTTCCTCTTGAGTGGAGACGGGTTATGTCGGGGAACTTCTTGAGTTGCAGCATGACTGTGAAGACTCTTTAGAAGTTCCAGAGTTCACGTGTGATTAGCCTCGAGACACCTCAGTGGAAACGGGCCTCATCTCACCTGCAGGGGAGAACCTCCTGGATTTTACCGAGTTGCGCAGGTGCTCTCGACTTACGACGGGGACCTCATGGACCCGCTCTGGTGACCTCAGGAAAGGCCAGTCCCCATGCGAGTTGCTAGAGGTCCTGTCGCTATTCCTCTCCGTCGATGCCAGGGCCTAAGACCTTGTGTGGAGTCGGGGCTGGAACCTGAGGATTCCTCTCCAGCGCTGACATGCATCTTGGGGTATTTCTGGAGTCCCCCAGGGGAGTCAGTTCTCGTCTCGAGTAGGGCATGCACGTGCGCTTTCCTCCCGTGCTGTAGCAGCAGTGTCACGCTTCCGTCGCGTGGATCAAGGAATCTGTGGCTTTCCTGGAGTCTTTCCCATGAGGCTTTCCCACAAGGCTATTCCACTTGCCACCATGGTGTGAGTCGATCCTCGCGTGAAAGTCGAACCAGTGCAGCGAAAACAGGAACCTCCTTCCCCACAGTAGGGATACACTGTCCCCTTGGGCGGGTATCTCCAGGGCACTCGCGCTGGGGGTTGCCCGCGGAGGTGCGGGCCTCAGGCTCCACGTGAGAAAAGCCCCAAATGGCATAGCTGCCAGTCCAGACGCTGGCCCCTCAGGTCTCTGGCCGGAGCCTTGGGCTCCAGGCAACTCAAAGCCCTCGGGGTGCACTCTGGGACTGCTGTAGGGAAAGGATGCCTAGAGCCCACGGAGGAGTTGGGGAGGGGGCATGGGGGAAACGGAGGCGAGGACAGCGAGGGATCTAGGTGGAGGCGCTGGAGAGAGCGTCTGGTGTCCCGGAATGCCTCGGAGGAGCCAGCGGGGGACAGTCCGAGGACCAGGGACCTGTGGAATGTGAAAAGGAGGGAAATCTCAGAGCAAGGCAGGCTGGGAAAGGGGGCCGTTGGTGGCCAATTCAAGGGACCTAGGGGCGTTTCCTGGGCGGTGAGTTCCCTTGGCACTGCTGAGGCCCCTGATTGATCCACTCGGGGTTGAACCCACCCCCCGCTGCGAGGGAGGGCCACAAACCAAAGCCCCCGAACTACCCGCCCACCCCAACGGGGATCTTGGCGGTCCAGGGCTCAGCCTGTGCCCGGGAAAAGCCCACTCGCTCCACGGGACTCCGTCCAGGGTCTCTGCTTGGAAAGAGGCCAGGGGCGGCCCCCTCCATCTACCCACCCAAACCCTATTGACCGTCCAGTGGTTGGCGGAGACGCCTCCCGTTCTCCAGAGTCCTAAGCTGCTGGGTCCCCGCCCACTCGGCCAGCAGTCTGCAGCGTGCCCGTGTGCCTCTCCCACCATGGCTTGGTTCGGCTCCTCCAGCACCTCAAGCGGTTACTGTTTGCCCCTCGGTCCCTGTGGTCGGATCACATCTCAGGGGATTTGTGGGTGGCCTGGGCAAGGGCTCTCGGCCAATGTGTTGACCCCCCTCCCACCCGAGAACGGCTGGGAACCCATCGGCCAGGCCCCGGTTTCCGAGGCGTCAGGTGTGCCCAAATTCGGAGGGCGTGGCATCGTTCGTTCATCTTGCTCCTTTGGCACACACATGGCTTCTCCGTTCTCTTTTCTGGGGAAGACAGTGTTGTTTCAGGGGGCGTGCTGCGGGGGGGGGGGGCGCCGGCCGGGTTGCGGGGAGGTGGTGGGAGCGGGTGCCTGTGCTGGGATGAGGCCCTTTATCCTCACATCTTCCTGTGGAAATGGGAGTCGGGGAGCTCTGTGGCCTTGCTGCCTTCACTGGCTTCCTCTGCACAGGGGGCCTAGTGGCTTCTGCCTTTTGTCAGGCGTTACGGGGTTTGGGCGTCGCTTTGGTGGCCTTGGCCTTTGCCTTGGCCTGGGCCTTGGCCTTGCCCTTGGCGTTGCCGTTGCCCTTGCCTTGGTCTTGGGCTTGACCTTGCCCTGCCCTTGAACTTGAACTTGAACTTGACCTTGACCTTGAACTTGAACTGAACTTGGGCTTGACCTTGACCTTGAACTTGAACTTGACCTTGACCTTGAACTTGAACTTCAACTTCAACTTGAACTTGAACTTGAACTTGAACTTGACTTTGAACTTGAACTTGAACTTGACTTTGAACTTGAACTTGAACTTGACCTTGAACTTGAACTTAATCTTGACCTTGACATTGAACTTGAACTTGACCTTGAACTTGAACTTGACCTTGAACTTCAACTTGAACTTGTCCTTGACCTTGAACTTCAACTTAAACTTGAACTTGACCTTGACCTTGAACTTCACTTTTGAACTTGACCTTGACCTTGACCTTAACCCTGAAACTTGACCTTGACCTTGAACTTGATGTTGACCTTGAACCTTGAACTTCAACTTGATCTTGAGCTTGAACTTGAACTTGACCTTGAACTTGAACTTGACCTTGAACTTGAACTTGACCTTGACCTTGACCAACAACGGGGAGACCTCGAGATTTGCTCAGAGCACCGGAGGTCCAGAAGCAGGGCCCTGTATCTCCCCTTCCCTTTGTGATCATTGCAAAGACATTCCTAGCTGATAGCGGGGAGTGCCCCTGAAGAAGCAAGCAGTGGGGAGTGTGTTTGGACACGACTGTGTGCCTTCCTGGCCTCAGCTCCACAAGGGCCTTTCCTCTCGATGTAGCCCCATGTCCCCTTGGGGAGGGTGTCATGCCTCTTTTCTCCTCACTGCCAAAGGGTGGAGCCAAGCTTGCTCTGTCAGAGGTACAAAACAGCAATTGATTGGATTTTCAAGCTCTTGCTAGGCTGCACCCTTTCAGGGCCCACTTTACTGAAACAGGTGCTCTGTGGCCCCTGGTTGGGTATGCAGGTTCACAAACAGGGTGAGATCCTGTCCAAGCCAAGAATTTTCCTGAAAGACCTAGGCTCACTAGAGCTCTCCTCCAGAGCAAAGGGGATAGAGGAGATGTATGGAGGAGTCTTTGCCTTTCCCTGTGAGTGTGGGGCTACTCCCTACGGCCCCAAGCTCAGGGATAACTGCCTCTAAGAAAGGAATGGCAAGAAGCGCTATTCTTGGAGGTTGGGACAGGGAGTTCGCAGCATGTGGGAAAGAAAGACTTCTTCGGGAAGAAGAGGCAACCACCGGGGTGTGTTTGCAAGCCTCTATTTGGAAGGAACAGGTTTGCTTATACATCTCAAGACCTCCAGATCTGCTCAGAGGACTGAAGTTCCAGAGACAGGGCCATGTATCTCCCCTTCCCTTTGAGATCCTTGCAAAGACATTCCTAGCAGATCGTGGAGTGCCCATGAAGAAGCAAGCAGCGGGAGTGTGCTTGACATCACTGGCTGCCTACCTGGGCTCAGCTCCTCAAGGGGCCTTTCTCTCCTGGTAGGCCCTATGTCCCCTTTGGGAGAGGGTGTGCCCTCTTCCCTCACACTGCCAAAGGTGGAGGTGGAGCAAACTCGTTCTCTCCGAGGTAAAAAAAAAAAAAAACAAATTGGATGGATTTTTAAGCTCTTGCTATGCTGCACCCCTCCAGGACCCACTCGAGCAAAACAGGTGCCTGTGGCCCTAGGTCGGGTATGCAGGTTCACACACTGGGTGGGATCCCGTCAAAGCCAAGAATTTTCCTGACAGACCTAGGCTCACTAGAGCTCTCCTCCAGAGGAAAGGGGACAGAAAAGACGTGTGTGTGGAGGTGGCTCTGCCTTTCCAGGTCCAATCTCAGGGATAACTGCCTAAGAAAGGAACTGCTGCTGCTGCTGCTGCTAAGTTGCTTCAGTCGTGTTCGACTCTGTGCGACGCCATAGACGGTAGCCCACTAGGCTCCCCGTCCCTGGGATTCTCCAGGCAAGAACAGTAAGTGGGTTGCCATTGCCTTCTCCAATGCATGAAAGTGAAAATGAAAGTGCAGTCGCTCAGTCGCGTCCGACCCTCAGCGACCCACGGACTGCAGCCTACCAGGCTTCTCCGTCCATAGGATTTCTGAAAGGAACTGCAAGAAGCGCTTTTCCAGCGAGGCTGGGAAAGGAGTTCGCCAGGATGTGGGGAAAGAGAGCCTCCTTCGAGGAAGAATAGGCGGCCACTTGTTTTGTGTTGCAAAACTCTATTTGGAAGGAACAGGTTAGCTTATACAAAGGAGACCTCCAGATCTGCTCAGAGGACAAAGTTGCAGAGGCAGGTCGGTGTATTTTCCCTTCACTTTGCGATCCTTGCAAAGACATTCCTTGCTGATAGATGATTCAGCAAGGCCTTTGAGACTGTTGTTTTCTTTCCTAGGTTCAAAGATTCCTTCAGTTCCTAATATAGATATCCTAGAAATTATCTGACATCCGTGAAAATCTGATATGTCCTGGTCAAATGCTGTCAGTTATAATTCCAGTTATCATATTAAAGCATTTCAAGTCGCAGCAGTGACCAGATTACATTGTCAATTTCTATTAATCAGTTTTAACCATGTCCTCTATGGTTTCACACTGATGCCTTTGCAGAAATACTGCTACTTCAAGATATATGGAATATACTTTTTTTAAGCTTACCGATAATTTGTTTGTTTGTTTGTTTGTCTTCTGTAAGCTGGTACCAGATGGAATTTAGTCTCCTCTCTAGGTTAAGAGAACAAAGTTTTCTTAGAATGCAATTTTTGATAACAGACTATGGATTTCTTTACCTTTCATTGATTTATAATTGTTTTCATCATCTGTTTTTTTACTTCGGTAAAGTAAATAAGCCTTATTTAAGATTTTGGTACATGTAGGATGGACTAAGCTTTCCCCACTCTTGCAAGTTCCCTTAACCCTTCAGATTCTTCTCGTGGGACCAAGATCTCACTTTCCTCCAGAGGGACAATCCAAGCTTTTTATTAGTTGATCTGCCCCTGACATCAGAGTCCATTGAGCACGAGTTGGCCTATAATTTAGGCATGAAACTATGACTACATAAAGAAAAGGTGACTTTATGATTCAGGATGGCCATGATATGCCTTGCACTTCAGAGAAAATGGGTTAAAATGATTTTTTTTCTTCAAAACTGCACAGCCAGTTCTTTCAGCATATGCAATTGAAAACATCTAGTCATTAGGTCAGTTTTCATTCCAATCCCAAAGAAAGGCAATGACAAAGAATATTCAAGCTGCTGCACAATTGCACTCATCTCACACACTAGTAAAGTAATGCTCAAAATTCTCCAAGTTCACATGAACTGTGAACTTCCAAATGTTCAAGAGGGATTTAAAACATGCAGAGAAACCAGAGATCAAACTGCCAACATCCACTGGATCATTGAAAAAGCAAGAGAGTTCCAGAAAAAAAGACATCTATTTCTGCTTTATTGACTATGCCAAAGCCTTTGACTGTGTGGATCACAATAAACTGGGAAAAATTCTGAAAGAGATGGAATACCAGACCACCTGACCTGTCTCTTGAGAAACCTGTATGCAGGTCAGGAAGAAACAGTTCGAACTGGACATGGAACAACAGACTGGTTCTAACTAGGAAAAGGAATATGTCAAGGCTCTATATTGTCACCCTGCTTATTTAACTTATATGCAAACTACATCATGAGAAACACTGGGCTGGAGGAAGCACATGCTGGAATCCAGATTGCTGGGAGAAATATCAATAATCTCAGATATGCAGATGACACCACCCTTATGGCAGAAAGTGAAGAAGAACTAAAGAGTCTCCAGATGAAAGTGAAAGAGGAGAGTGAAAAAGTTAGCTTAAAGCTCAGCATTCAGAAAACTAAAATCATTGCATCCAGTCTCATCACTTCATGGCAAATAGATGGGAAAACAGAGGTCAGGAGTTCCAGAGGTCAAGTGTGATTAGCCTCGAGACACCTCAGTGGAAACGGGCCTCATTCGCCTGCAGGGGAGAACCTCCTGGATTTTACCGAGTTGCGGCAGGTGCTCTTGACTTACGACGGGGACCTCATGGACCCACTCTGGTGACCTCAGGAAAGGCCAGTCCCCATGCGAGTTGCTAGAGGGTCTGTCGCTGTTCCTCTCCGTCGATGCCAGGGCCTAAGACCTTCTGTGGAGTCGGGGCCGGAACCTGAGGATTCCTCTCCAGGGCTGACATGCATCTTGGGGTATTTCTGGATTCTCCCCAGGGGAGTCAGTTCTCGTGTCGAGTAGGGGCATGCACGTGCGCTTTCCTCCCTTGCTGTAGCAGCAGTGTCACGCTTCCCGTCGCGTGGATCAAGGGATCTGTGGCTTTCCCTCGAGGCTGTCCCACGAGGCTTTCCCACAGGGCTGTCCCACGTGTCACCGTGGTGTGAGTCGATCCTCGCATGAAAGTCGAGGCAGTGCTGGGAAAACAGGTTTCCCTGGAATGGACTGAGACATCTGGGGGACTCGTTGAATGGTGGCACGACCCTGGAGTTCCTCTCGCCTTTCCTATGGAGAGCGCCTCCACTTGAGATGCGTCCGGGAACGCCGGGAATTTTTTCCCGACCACGCAGGGAAAGGATCCCTCCCTCTCGAGCTAGGAGGCAGAAACGGGGCCCCTCTGGATGAGGGCGGGGCACTCGTGCTTCCTCTCGAGTGGAGACGGGTATGTCGGGGAACTTCTTGAGTTGCCAGCAAGGTTGTGAAAGACCCCTTGGAAGTTCCAGAGGTTAGATGTGATTAGCCTCGAGACGCCTCAGCGGAAATGGGCCTCGTCTCGCCTGGAGGGGAGAACCTCCTGGATTTTCTCGAGTTGCGGCAGGTGCTCTCGACTTACGACGGGGACCTCAGGACCAGACTGGTGGCTTCAAGAAAGGCCAGTCCCCATGTGCGTTGCTCGGGGGCCTCTTGGGATTACTCTCCTGTCGATGCCGGGGCCTAAGACCTTGTGTGGAGTCGGTGACGGAACCTGAGGATTCCTCTCCAGTGCTGACATGGATCTTGGGGTACTTCTGGAGTCTCCCAGGGGAGTCAGTCCTCGTCTCGAGTGGGGATATGCACGTGCCCTTTCCTCCCGAGCTGTAGCAACAGTGTCACGCTTCCCTTTGCGTGGATCATGCCGATCTGTGGCTTTCCCTCGAGGCTTTCCCATGAGGCTTTCCCACGAGGCTTTCCCACAGGGCTGTCCCACGTGCCACCGTGGTGTGAGTAAATCCTCGGCTTGAAAGTCCAGGCAGTGCAAGGAAAACAGGTTTCCCTCGAATGGACTGAGACATCTGGGGGACTCTGGGAAAGGTGGCACGACCCTGGAGTTCCTCTCGCCCTCCTGTGGAGAGCGCCTCCTCTTGAAATGCGACGGGAACGCCGGAATTCTTTCCCGTCCACGCAGGGAAAGGATTCCTCCTCTCGAGCTAGGAGGCGGAAACGGGGCTCCTCTGGATGTGGGCAGAACTCTCGTGCTTCCTCTCGAGTGGACACGGGTATGTCGGGAATTTCCTGAGTTGCAGCAAGGGTGTGAAGGACCCTTTGGAAGTTCCAGAGGTTAGGTGTGATTAGCCTCGAGATGCCTCAGCGGAAATGGGCCTCATCTCGCCTGGAGGGGGAGAACCTCCTGGATTTTCTCCAGTTGCGGCAGGTGTTCTCGACTTACGACGGGAACCTCAGGGACCCGCTCTGGTGGCCTCAGGAAAGGCCAGTCCCCATGCGAGTTGCTCGGGGCCTCTTGGATTCCTCTCCCTTCGATGCCAGGGCCTAAGACCTTGTGTGGAGTCGGTACCGAAACCTGAGGATTCGTCTCCAGTGCTGACATGGATCTTGGGTACTTCTGCAGTCTCCCCAGGGGAGTCAGTCCTTGTCTCGAGTGGGGCATGCACGTGCGCTTTCCTCCCGAGCTGTAGCAGCAGTTTCGCGCTTCCCCTGGCGTGGATCAAGGATCTGTGGCTTTCCCTCGAGGCTTTCCCTTGAGGTTTTCCCACGAGGCTTTCCCACGAGGCTTTCCCACAGGGCTGTCTCACGTGCCACCGTGGTGTGAGTCAATCCTCCTCTTGAAAGTCGAGGCAGTGCAGGGAAAACAGGTTTCCCTGGAATGGACTGAGATATCTGGGGGTCTCTGGGAATGGTGGCATGAACCTGGAAATCCTCTCGCCTTTCATGTGGAGAGCGCCTCCGCTTGAGATGCGACGGGAACGCAGGGAATTCTATCCCGAACTCGCAGGGAAAGGATCCCTCCTCTCGAGCTAGGAGGCGGAAACGGGCTCCTCAGGATGTGGGGGGAACTTTCGTGCTTCCTCTCGAGTGGAGACTGGTATGTCGGGGAGCTTCTTGAGTTGCAGCAGGGTGTGAAGGACCTTCTGGAGTCTCTCCAGGGGAGTCAGTCCTCGTCTCGAGTGGGGGCACGCACGTGCGCTTTCCTCCCGAGCTGTAGCAGCAGTGGCGCTCTTCCCTTCGCGTGGATCAAGGGATCTGTGGCTTTCAATTGAGGCTTTCCACGAGCCTTTCCCAGGAGGCTTTCTCACAGGGCCTCCCACCTGCCACCGTGTGGTATGAGTCGATCCTCGGCTGGAAAGTCGAGGCAGTGCACGGAAAACAGGTTTCCCTGGAATGGACTGAGACATCTGGGGGACTCTGGGAATGGTGGCACGACCCTGGAGTTCCTCTCGCCTTTCCTGTGGAGAGCGCCTCCTCTTGAGATGCGACGGGAACGCGCGGGAATTCTTTCCCGACCACGCAGGGAAAGGATCCCTCCTCTCGACCTAGAAGCCGGAAACGGGGCTACTCTGGATGTGGGCAGAACTCTCGTGCTTCCACTAGAGTGGAGACGGGTATGTCGGGGAACTTCTTGATTTGCAGCGGTGTGGATGACTCTTTGGAAGTTCTAAAGGTTAGGTGTGATTAGCCTCGAGACGCCTCAGCGGAAATGGGCCTCATTTCGCCTAGACGGGGAACCTCCTGGATTTTCTCGAGTTGCAGCAGGTGCTCTCGACTTATGTCGGGGACCTCAGGGACCTGCTCTGGTGGCCTCAGGAAAGGGCCCCAGCAAGCAACGGGGCCTCTAGAGATTCCTCTCCCGTCGATGCCGGGGCCTAAGACCCTGTGTGGAGTCGGGTGCCGGAACCTGAGGATTGCTCTCCAGTGCTGATATCGATATTGGGTACTTCTGGAGTCTCCCCAGGGGAGTCAGTCCTCGTCTCGAGTGGGGGCATGCACCTGCTCTTTCCTCCCGAGCTGTAGCAGCAGTGTCACGCTTCCCGTCGCGTGGATCATGGGATCAGCGACTTTTCGAGGCTTTCCCATGAGGCTTTCCCAAGAGGCTTACCCACAGGGCTGTTCCACGTGCCACCGTGGTGCCGAGTCGATCCTCGGTTTGAAAGTCGAGGCAGTGCAGGAAAACAGCTTACCCTGGCATGGACTGAGACATTTGCGGGACACTGGAATGGGTCGCACTACCCTGGAGTTCCTCTCGCCTTTCCTGTGGGAGTGCCTCCTCTTTAGATGCGACGGGAACGCCGGAATTCTTTCCCGATCACGCAGGGAAAGGATCCCTCCTCTCCAGCTATGAGGCGGAATCGGGGTCCTCTTGGATGTGGCGGGGACTCTGGTGCCTTCCTCTCGAGTGGAAGACGGGTATGTCGGGGAACTTCTGCAGTTGCAAG
>NW_017190839.1:0-11082 GCF_001704415.2 Capra hircus
TGTGGTCGGGACTCTTGTTCTTCCTCTCGAGTGGAGAGGGCGGGATAGTTATGTCGGGGATCTTCTTGAGTTGCAGCAAGGGTGTGAAGGACCCTTTGGAAGTTCCAGAGGTTAGGTGTGATTAGACTCGAGACGCCTCAGCGGAAATGGGCCTCATCTCGACTGCAGGGGAGAACCTCCTGGGTTTTCTCGAGTTTCAGCAGGTGCTCTCCAGTTACGACCGGGACTTATGTAACCCGCTCTGGTCCGCTCAGGTAATGCCAGTCGACTTGGAGTTGCTAAGGGGGCCTCTCGGGATTCCTCTCCGGTCGATGACGGGGCCTAAGACCTTGTTTGGAATCGGTGCCCGAACCTGAGGTTTCCTCTCCAGTGCTGACATGGATCTTGGGGTACTACTGGAGTCTCCACAGGGTAGTCATCTTCATCTCCAATGGGGGCATGCACGTGCGCTTTTCTCCCGAGCATTAGGAGCACAGTCAATTTTCCCGTTGGGTTGATCAAGGGGTTTCTTGTTTTCCCTCGAGGCTTTCCACGAGGCTTTCCCACGAGGCTTTCCCACAGGGCTGTCCCACGTGCCACCATCGTGTGAGTCAGTCCTCCCCGTGAACGTCGAGGCAGTGAAGGGTAAACAAGTTCCTCTGGAAAGGACTGAGACATCTGGGGGACTCTTGGAATGGTGGAACGACCCTGGAGTTCCTCTCACCTTTCTTGTGGAGCGTGCCTCCTCTTGAGATGCGACAGGTACGACAGGAATTCTTTCCCGGCCAATCAGGGAAAGGATCCCTCATCTTGAGCCAGGAGGGGGAATTGGGGCTCCTCTGGATGTGGGTGGTACCCTGGTGATTCCTATGGAGTGGCGACGGGTCTCTCCTGGAACCTCTTGAGTTGCAGCTAGGGTGTGAAGGACCCTTTGGAAGTTCCAGAGGTTAGGTGTGATTAGCGTCGAGACGCCTCAGCGGAAATGGGCCTCATCTCGCCTGGAGGGGAGAACCTAATGGATTTTCTCTAGTTGCGGCAGGTGCTCTCGACTTACGACGGGGACCTCAGGGACCCGCTCTAGTGGCCTCAGGAAGGGCAGGAGCCATGCGAGTTCCTCGGGGCCTCTCAGGATTCCTCTCCCTTCGATGCCGGGGCCTAAGACCTTGTGTGGAGTCGGTGCCGGAACCGGAGGATTCCTCTGCAGTGTGGACATGGATCTTGGGGTACTTCTGGAGTCTCCCCAGGGGAGTTAGTCGTCGTCTTGTGTGGGGCATGAACGTGCGCTTTCCTCCCGAGCTGTAGCAGCAGTGTCACGCTTCCCTTTGCATGGAACAAGGGATCTGTGGCTTTCCCTCGTGGCTTTCCCACGAGGCTTTCCCACAGGGCTGTTTCATGTGCCATCGTGGTGTGAGTCGATCTTCGGCTAGAAATTCGAGGCAGTGCAGGGAAATCAGGTTTCCCTGAAATGGACTGAGACATCTGGGGGACTCTGGGAATGGTGGCACGACCCTGGAGTTCCTCTCGCCTTTCCTGTGGAGAGCGCCTCCTCTTGAGATGCGCCAGGAACGCCAGGAATTCTTTCCTGTCTACGCAGGGAAAGGATCCCTCCTCTCGAGCTAGGAGGCGGAAACGGGGCTCCTCTGGATGTGGGCGGGTCTCTGGTGCTTCCTCTCGTGTGGAGACGGGTATGTCGATGAACTTCTTGAGTTGCAGCAAGGGTGTGATGGACCCTTTGGAAGTTCCAGAGGTTAGGTGTGATTAGACTCGAGACGCCTCAGCGGAAATGGGCCTCATCTCGCCTGCAGGGGAGAACCTCCTGGATTTTCTCGAGTTTCAGCAGGTGCTCTCCAGTTACGACCGGGACTTATGTAACCCGCTCTGGTCCACTCAGGAAATGCCAGTCGACTTGCGAGTTGCTAAGGGGCCTCTCGGGATTCCTCTCCGGTCGATGACGGGGCCTAAGACCTTGTTTGGAGTCGGTGCCCGAACCTGAGGTTTCCTCTCCAGTGCTAACATGGATCTTGGGGTACTACTGGAGTCTCCACAGGGGAGTCATCTTCGTCTCCAATGGGGGCATGCACGTGCGCTTTTCTCCCGAGCATTAGGAGCAGAGTCAATTTTCCCGTTGGGTTGATCAAGGGGTTTCTTGTTTTCCCTCGAGGCTTTCCCACGAGGCTTTCCCACAGGGCTGTCCCACGTGCCACCATCGTGTGTGTCGGTCCTCCGCGTGAACGTCGAGGCAGTGCAGGGTAAACAAGTTCCTCTGGAAAGGACTGAGACATCTGGGGGACTCTTGGAATGGTGGAACGACCCTGGAGTTCCTCTCACCTTTCTTGTGGAGCGTGCCTCCTCTTGAGATGCGACAGGTACGACAGGAATTCTTTCCCGGCCAATCAGGGAAAGGATCCCTCACATTGAGCTAGGAGGGGGAATTGGGGCTCCTCTGGATGTGGGTGGTACCCTGGTGATTCCTATGTAGTGGCGACGGGTCTCTCGTGGAACTTCTTGAGTTGCAGCTATGGTGTGAAGGACCCTTTGGAAGTTCCAGAGGTTAGGTGTGATTAGCCTCGAGACGTCTCAGTGGAAATGGGCTTCATCTCGCCTGAAGGGGAGAATCTCCTTCATTTTCTCGAGTTGTGGCAGGTGCTCTCGACTTACGAAGGGGACCTCAGGGACCCGTTCTGTTGGCCTTAGGAAAGACCAGTTCCCATGTGAGTTGCTAGAGGGCCTCTCGGGATTCCTCACCGGTAGATGCCGGGGCCCAAGACCTTGTGTGGAGTGGGGGCCAGAACCTGAGGTTTCCTCTGCAGTGCTGACATGGATATTGGGGCTCTTCTGGAGTCTCCCCTGGAGAGTCAATCCTCCTCTCAAGTGAGGGCACGCACGTGTGCTTTCCTCCGAGCTGTAGCAGTAGGGTCACGCTTCCCGTCGTGTGGATCAAGGGATCTGTGGCTTTCCCTGGAGGCTTTCCCACGAGGCTTTCTCACAGGGCTTTCCCTCGTGCCACCGTGGTGTGAGTTGATCCTCAGCGTGAAAGTCGAGGCAGTGCAGGGAAAACAGGTTCCTCTGGATTGGACTGATGCTGGGAGCCAGTATGAGGACTCCCGTCCGTGATAACGTCATGAGGAAGAAAACTGACATAGGCATGGTGTGTTCAGACTTCAGGGACCCCTCTGGAAGTTCCTACGCACATACCCCAACAAAAATCTGCCCGGCTTTTTTGCTCTGCTTTTCCACTCTTCTGACATTTTCTGGAAAAAGTCAATTCAGGGCTTTAGTCTTCAGCATTTGAAAGAGTGTTTCAATCCAAAAACCCTCTGAATGCTTTCTAGCCTGCCTGCAGGACTCGTACAGCTGGGCATGTGATTGTTTGAGGCCTCCTTTCCCAGGAGGCACAGGAAGCTTAAAGCATCCTAGGAATGTAGGGGCATCCGAGGAGTCAAAATCTTTATAATAGGACTGATTAAAAGTTTCATTTTTTGGGTCAATGCTTGCTGCTAAATTTTCATATCCTTTATTTTAGATAGAGTTGGTATATTAAAAAAACAAGTAGTAGACCTGGTATTAGGAACATTAGATCTTTGAGTTAAGTACCTTCTTTGTTATAACCCACTGCACCTTTGTTTTATAGAGATGTAACTTTAATGCTTTAAGGAAATGCAGATTAAAGAAAAACACTTCAGAGGAAACAAAATTAACATTCATTAAGGAAGAGAGCCAAAAAGTGTTTAACAAGCCTCTTGGCCAGAAGATAATGTAAATCACCAGAGACCTTTTGTATACAAAATGATGTACAGAAAGAGTCTGGGGTGCAAACGCTACATAATTTTGTGTTACCCATTGAACTCCATGTTTTATCAAAAGTGTAAAAGGCTTTATGAACAATAAAGGATGGGGCCAGTTTCTCGGACCAGTTTCTCGAACTAGTCTCTCGGCCTGGTTTCTTGAGACTCAGGCTCCCCCGTGTCTTTTTCTCTCTTTCTTCTTCTCTCCCTTTCCTTCTCTCTGCTTTTTACTTTAACTTCAGGCTGAATCTCCACAAGGGGCGCGGAGGCTCGCCAGGTCTACTTACTTGCCTGGCTGTTAAGACCTGCACGAAAGGGAGCTTAAGGTGAGGCACCCTTAGATATTCAAGCAGGGGCTGGTGGCCCAACGTAGATGGTGAAAATTCTTTGTCTGGAATTTTATTGGCCTTCCACGTAAACCAAGATATTCAGCCCTTTTCCTCCAGTTAATCTTCTTACTACACTATAATTTCTTAATCTAATCTTACATTAATAAATAAAAAAGACTTTCCACGACAACGCCGTCCATCCGTCGAATTCCCTGGATCCGGCGGGGCTGGACCCCGGCAGATTGAGATATCTGGGGGACTCTTGGAATGGTGGCATGACCCTGGAGTTCCTCCGCCTTTCCTGTGGAGAGCGCCTCCTCATGAGATGCGACGGGAACACCGGGAATTCTTTCCCGAACATGCAGGGAAAGGATACCTGACCTCGAGGTATGAGGCGGAAACGGGGCTCCTCTGGATGTGGGCGGGATTCTCGTGCTTCCTCTCGAGTGGAGTCAGGTATGTCGGGGAACTTCTTGAGTTGCAGCAAGGGTGTGAAGGACCCTTTGGAAGTTCCAGATGTTAGGAATGGTTAGCCTCGAGACGCCTCAGAGGAAAAGGGCCTCATCTCGCCTGGAGGGGAGAACCTCCTGGATTTTCTCGAGTTGCGGCAGGTGCTCTTGACTTACTACGGGACCTCAGGGACCCGCTCTGGTGGCCTCAGGAAAGGCCAGTCCCCAAGCGAGTTGCTCGGGGCCTCTCGGGATTCTTCTCCCGTCGATGCCGGGGCCTAAAACCTTGTGTGGAGACGGTGCCGGAACCTGAGGATTCCTCTCCAGTGCTGACATGGATCTTGGGGTATTTCTGGAGTCTCCCCAGGGGAGTCAGTCCTCGTCTCGAGTGGGGCATGCACGTGCGCTTTCCTCCCGAGCTGTAGCAGCAGTGTCACGCTTCCCTTCGCCTGGATCAAGGGATCTGTGCCTTTCCCTTGAGGCTCTCCCACGAGGCTTTCCCAGAAGGCTTTCTCACAGGGCTGTCCCACGTGCCACCGTGGTGTGAGTCGATCCTCGGCTTGAAAGTCGCGGCAATCGAGGGAAAACAGATTTCCCTGGAATGGACTTAGACATCTGCGGGACTCTGGGAATGGTGGCAAGACCCGGGAGTTCCACTCGCCTTCCAGTGGAGAGCGCCTCCTCTTGAGATGCGACGGGAATGCCGGGAATTCTTTCCCGACCACGCAGGGAAAGGATCCCTCCTCTCGAGCTAGGAGGCGGAAACGGGCTCCTCTGGATGTGGGCGGGCTCTCGTGCTTACTCTGGAGTAGAGACGGGAATGTCGGGGAACTTCTTGAGTTGCAGCAAGGGTGTGAAGGACCCTTTGGAAGTTCCAGAGGTTAGGTGAGATTAGCCTCGAGACGCCTCAGCGGAAATGGGCCTCATCTCGCCTGGAGGGGACAACCTCCTGGATTGTTTCTAGTTGCGGCAGGTCCTCTCTCGTCTTAGGACGGAGACCTCAGGGACCCGCTCTGGTGGCCTCAGGAAAGGCCAGTCCCCATGCGAGTTGCTCGGGGCCTCTCGGGATTTCTCTGCCGTCCATGCCGGGGCTTAAGACCTTGTGTGGAGTCGGAGCCGGAACGTGAGGATTACTCTCCAGTGCTGACATGGATCTTGGGGTACCTCCGGAGTCTCCCCAGGGGAGTCAGTCCTCGTCTCAAGTAGGGGCATGCACGTGTGCTTTCCTCCCGAATTGCAGCAGCAGTGTCACGCTTCCCTTCCCGAGGATCAAGGGATCAGTGGCTTTCCCTCGGGGCTTTCCCATGAGGCTTTCACACGAGGCTTTCCCACAGGGCTGTCCCACGTGCCACCGTGGTGTGAGTCGATCCTCGGCTTGAAAGTTGAGGCAGTGCAGGGAAAACAGGTTTCCCTGGAATGGACTGAGATATCTGGGGCACTCTGGGAATGGTGACACCACCCTGGAGTTCCTCTCGCCTTTCCTGTGGAGAGCGCCTCTTTTTTGAGATGCGACGGGAACGCCGGGAATTCTTTCCCGACCACGCAGGGAACGGATCCCTGCTCTCGAGCTAGGAGGCGGAAACGGGGCTCCTCTGGATGTGGGCGGGACTCTCGTGCTTCCTCTCGAGTGGAGATGGGTTTATCTGGGAACTTCTTAAGTTGCAGCAGGGGTGTGAAGGACCCTTTGGAAGTTTCAGAGGTTATGTGTGATTAGCCTCGAGACGCCTCAGCGGAAATGGGCCTCATCACGCCTGGAGGTGAGAACCTCCTGGATTTTCTCGAGTTGCGGCAGGTGCTCTCAACTTACAAAAGGCACAATAGGGACCCGCTCTGTTGGCCTTAGGAAAGGCCAGTCCCCATGCGAGTTGCTCGGGGGCCTCTCGGGATTCCTCTCCGACGATGCCGGGGCCTAAGACCTTGTGTGGAGTTGGTGCTGGAACCTGAGGATTCCTCTCCAGTGCTGACATGGATCTTGGGGTACTTCTGGAGTCTCCCCAGGGGAGTCAGTCCTGGTCTCGAGTTTGGGTATGCACGTGCGCTTTCCTCCCGAGCTCTAGCAGCATTGTCACGCTTCCCTTCGCGTGGAACAAGGGATCAGTGGCTTTCCCTCGAGGGTTTACCACGACGCTTTCCACGAGGCTTTCCCACAGGGCTTTCCCTCGTGCAACCGTGGTGTGAGTCGATCCTCGGCTTGAAAGTGGAGGCAGTGCCAGGAAAACAGTTTTCCCTGGAATGGACTGAGACATCTTGGGGACTCTGGAATGGTGGCACGACCCTGGAGTTCCTCTCGCCTTTCCTGTGGAGAGCGCCTCCTCTTGAGATGCGATGGGAATGCAGGGAATTCTTTCCCGACCACGCACTGAAAGGATCCCTCCTCTCGAGCTATGAGGCAGAGAAGGGGCTCCACTGGATATGGGCGGGATTCTTGTGCTTCCTCTCAAGTGGCGACGGGTATGTTGGGGAACTTCTTGAGTTGAAGCAAGGGTGTGAAGGACTCTTTGGAAGTTCGAGAGTTTAGGTGTGATTAGCCTCGAGACGCCTCAGCGGAAATGGGCCTCATCTCACCTGGAGGGGAGAACCTCCTGGATTTTCTCGAGTTGCGGCAGGTGCTCTCGACTTACGACCTGGACCTCAAGGACCCGCTTAGGTGGCCTGAGGAAAGGCCAGTCCCCATGCGAGTTGCTCGGGGGCCTCTCGGGATTTCTCCCTTCGATGTCGGGGCCTAAGACCTTGTGTGCAGTCGGTGCCGGAACCTGAGGATTCCTTTCCAGTGCTGACATGGATCTTGGGGTACCTTGGAGTCTCCCCAGGGGATTCAGGCCTCGTCTCGAGTGGGGCATGAGTGTGCCTTTCCTCCCATGCTGTAGCAGCAGTGTCATGCTTCTGCTTGCGTGGACCAAGGGATCTGTGACTTTCCCTCGAGTCTTTCCCACGAGGCTCTCCCACAGGGCTGTCCCACGTGTCTCGGTGGTGTGAGTCGATCCTCGGCGTGAAAGCCGAGGCAGTGCAGGGAAAACAGGTTCCTGTGGAATGGACTGAGACATCTGGGGAGTCTTGGAATGGTGGCACGACCCTGCAGTTCCTCTCCCCCTTTCCTTTGGAGAGCGCCTCCTCTTGAGATGCGATGGGAATTCCGGAAATTCTTTCCCGACCATGTAGGGAAAGGATCCCTCATCTCGAGCTACGAGCCGGAAACGGAGCTCCTCTGGATGTGGCCGGACCCTCGTGTTTCCTCTTGAGTGGAGACGGGTATGTCGGGGAACTTCTTGAGTTGCAGCATGACTGTGAAAGACCTTTTTGAAGTTCCAGAGTTCACGTGTGATTAGCCTCGAGACACCTCAGTGGAAACGGGGCCTCATCTCGCCTGCAGGGGAGAACCTCCTGGATTTTCTCGAGTTGCGTCAGGTGCTCTCGAGTTACGACGGAGACATCAGGGACCCGCTCTGGTGACCTCAGGAAAGGCCAGTCCCCATGCGAGGTGCTAGGGGCCCTCTCAGGATTTCTCTCCTCGATACCGGGGCCTAAGACCTTGTGTGGAGTCGGGACCGGAACCTGAGGATTCCTCTCCAGTGCTGACATGGATCTTGGCGTACTTCTGGAGTCTCCCAAGCTTGCGTCAGTCCTCGGCTCGACTGGGGTCATGCACGTGCGCTTTCCTCCCGAGCGGTAGCAGCAGTGTCGCGCTTCCATCTCGTGGATCAAGGTATCTGTGGCTTTCCCTCGAGGCTTTCCCACGAGACGAGGCTTTGCCACAGGGCTGTCCCACGTGCCACAGTGGTGTGAGTCGATCCTCGCTTGAAAGTCGAGTCAGCGCGGGGAAACAGGTTTCCCTGGAATGGACTGAGACATCTGGGGGACTCGGAGAATGGTGGCATGTCCCTGGAGTTCCTCTCGCCTTTCCTGTGGAGAGCGCCTCCTCTTGAGATGCGACGAGAACGCCGGGAATTCTTTCCCGACCTCGAAGGGAAAGGATCCCTCCTCTCGAGCTATGAGGCGGAAACGGGGCTCCTCTGGATGTGGGCGGAACTATCGTGCTTCCTCTTAAGTGCAGACGGGTATGTCGGGGAACTTCTTGATTTGCAGCAAGGGTGTGAAGGACCCTTTGGAAGTTCCAGAGTTTAAGTGTACTTAGCCTTGAGATGTGTCAGCGGAAATAGGCTTCATTTTGCCTGGAGGGGAGAACATCCTTGATTTTCTCCAGTTGCGGCAGGTGCTCTCGACTTACAATGGGGACCGCAGGGACCCGCTCTGGTGGCCTCAGGAAAGGCCAGTCAAGATCCAAGACAGCTTTGGAGAGGGAGAGACATCACGAGAGGCTCCCGAGCAACTCGCATGGGGACTGGCCTTTCCTGAGGCCACCAAAGCGGGTCCCTGAGGTCCCCGTCGTAAGTCGAGAGCACCTGGCGCAACTCGAGAAAATCCAGGAGGTTCTCCCTCCAGGCGAGATGAGACCCATTTGCGCTGAGGCATCTCGAGGCTAATCACACCTAACCTCTGGAACTTCCAAAGGGCCCTTCACACCATTGCTGCAACTCAAGAAGTTCCCCGACATACCCGTTTCCACTCGAAAGGAAGCACGAGAGTCCCGCCCACAACCAGAAGAGCCCCGTTTCAGCCTCATAGCTCGAGAGGAGGGATCCTTTCCCTTCGTGGTCGGGAAAGAATTTCCGGCGTTCCCGTCCCATCTCAAGAAGAGGCGCTCTCCACAGGAAAGGCGAGAGGAACTCAGGGTCGTGCCACCATTCCCAGAGCCCCCAGATGTCTCAGTCGATTCCAGGGAAACCTGTTTTCCCCGCAATGCCTCGACTTTCAAGCCGAGGATCGACTCAGAACTCGGTGGCACGTGGGAGAGCCCTGTGAAAAGCCTAGTGGGAAAGCCTCGTGGGAAAGCCTACTGAGAAAGCCACATATCCCTGGATCCACGCAAAGGGAAGCGTGACACTGCTGCTAAAGCTCGGGAGGAAGCGCACGTGCACGCCACACTCGCGACGAGGACTGACTCCCCTGGGAGACTCCAGAAGTACCCCAAGATCCATGTCAGAACTGGAGAGGAATCCTCAGGTTCCGGCACCGACTCCACACAATGTCTCAGGCCCCGGCATAGACGGGAGAGGAATCGCTAGAGGCCCACGAGCAACTCGCATGGGGACGGGCCTTTCCTGAGGGCACTAGAGCGTGTCCCTGAGGTCCCCGTCGGAAGCCGAGAGCACCTGCGGCAACTCGAGAAAATCCAGGAGGTTCTCCCCTCCAGGCGAGATGAGGCCCATTTCCGCTGAGGAGTCTCGAGGCTTATCACACCTAAACTCTGGAACTTTCAAAGGGTCCTTCACACCTTTGCTGCAACTCAAGAAGTTCCCCGACATACCCGTCTCCACTCGAGAGGAAGCACGAGAGTGCCGCCCTCATCCTTAGGAGCCCCTTTTCCTCTTCCTAGCTCGAGAGGAGGGATCCTTTCCCTGCGTGGTCGGGAAAGAATTCCCGGCGTTCCCGTCGCATCTCAAGAGGAGGCACTCTCCACAGGAAAGGCGAGAGGAACTCCAGGTCACGCCACCATTCCCAGAGTCCCCCAGATGTCTCAGTCCATTCCAGGGAAACCTGTTTCCCTGGACTGCCTCGACTTTCAAGCCGAGGATCGACTCACACCACGGTGGCACGTGGGACAGCCCTGTGGGAAAGCCTCGTGGGAAAGCCTCGTGGGAAAGCCTCGGAAAGCCACAGATCCCTTGATCCACGCGAAGGGAAGCGTGACACTGCTGCTACAGCTCGGGAGGAAAGCGCACGTGCATGCCCCCACTAGAGACGAGGACTGACTCCCCTGGGGAGACTCCAGAAGTACCCCAAGATCCATGTCAGCACTGGAGAGGAATCCTCAGGTTCACCGACTCCACACAAGGTCTTAGGCCCGCATTGACGGGAGAGGAATCCCGAGAGGCCCCGAGCAACTCGCATGGGGACTGGCCTTTCCTGAGGCCACCAGAGCGGGTCCCTGAGGTCCCCATCGTAAGTCGAGAGCACCTGCCGCAACTCGAGAAAATCCAGGAGGTTCTCCCCTCCAGGCGAGATGAGGCCCATTTCCGATGAGGCGTCTCGAGGCTAATCACACCTAACTCTGGAACTTCCAAAGGGTCCTTCACACCCTTGCTGCAACTCAAGAAGTTCCCCGACATACCCGTCTCCACTCGAGAGGAAGCACGATTGTCCTGCCCACATCCAGAGGAGCCCCGTTTCCGCCTCGCTCGAGAGGAGGGATCCTTTCCCTGCGTGTGGGGAAAGAATTCCCGGCGTTCCCGTCGCATCTCAAGGAGGCCGCTCTCCACAGGAAAGGCGAGAGGAACTCCAGGGTCGTGCCACCATTCCCAGAGTCCCCCAGATGTCTCAGTCCATTCCAGGGAAAACTGTTTTCCCTGCACTGCCTCGACTTTCAAGCCGAGGATGCGATCACACCACGGTGGCACGTGGACAGCCCTGTGGAAAGCCTCGTGGCCTCGAGGGAAAGCCTGCAGATCCCTTGATCCACTCGATGGGAAGCGTGACACTGCT
>NW_017190840.1:0-11080 GCF_001704415.2 Capra hircus
CGGCAGATCTCTAGCTCTGCTCAGAGCCCCGATCTGGCAGAGTTCCTGCGCGCCAGATGCTCTGCCCATAGCGAGCCTTGCCAGACTTGCCTTGCTTTTAGGCTCCCTCCCCAGGAAGGAGCAGGCTGTTGAGCCTGGAAACGCCACTGGCGCCTTCCTGCCTCAGCTCTCCCCTGCCTTGCCTTTGCACTTAGGTCCCAGTCCGTCCTTGAGGAGGCTTAGGGGCTGGTGGGTTGCACACTGCCAAGGGCTCCAGCAGTGAGAAGCTCTGTCAGAGGGAAGGGAGGGCAACTGCAGGGCTCCTTCAGCGGTTCTTGGCCGCCCAGACAAAGCGCCGCACGAGAGCACCAGGCTTCCAGGGCCCCTGGCTGGGGTTTTCAGCCCCACACACGGAGGCTGATTCCTTGGGTGCCCAGAAAGTGTGTGACAGACGTAGGTTCCCTAGCACTCTCCTCCCCAGCAGAGACATGTGCAGGTGGTTGGGGCCTGATCCTGCGTGTCTGGGTTCCTGCCCACAGCCCAACTCAGGGGAAGCAGCCCCTGAGGCAAGACCTGCTGGAGGAGCCCTGCGCGCCCGCCTGATAGGCGAGAGCACAGCCAGCAGTGTAGCGAGCCTCCTCGGGAGAAGAGGAGGCAGCCGAGCCCAGTCAAGTTGAAAGCCCTGCTTGCACGGAGCTAAGTGCGCCTCCAGTACGGCAGAGCTCTAGCTCTGCTCAGAGCCCCGATCTGGCAGAGTTTCTGGCGCGAGGCTGCTCTGCCGGGGGCTAGCCTTGCCCAGACTTGCCTTGCTTTTAGGCTCCCTCCCCAGGAAGGAGCTGCTGAGCGAGCCTGGGAGACGCCACTGGCGCCTTCCTTGCCTCAGCTCCAATCCTGCCTTGCCTTTGCACTTAGGGCCAGGCGTCCTTAAGGAGGGCTTAGGGGTGGTGGGTTGCACACTGCAAGGGCTCCAGCAGTGAGAGCTCTGTCAGAGGGAAGGGAAGGGCAACTGCAGGGCTCCTCCAGCGGTTGCTTGGCCGCCCAGATTCAGCGCCACACGAGAGCACCAGGCTCCCAGGCCCCTGGCTGGGGTTTCAGCCCCCACACACGGAGGCTGATTCCTTGGTGCCCAGAAAGTGTATGACAGACGTAGGTTCCCTAGCACTCTCCTCCCCAGCAGAGACATGTGCAGGTGTTTGGGGCCTGATCCTGCGTGTCTGGGTTTCCGCCCACAGCCCCAACTCAGGGAAGCAGCCCCTGAGGCAAGACCTGCTGGAGGAGCCCTGCGCCCCGCCTGATAGGCGAGTGCACAGCCAGCAGGGAAGCGAGCCTCCTCGGGGAAGAGGAGGCAGCAAGTCCCCGTCAAGCTGAAATCCCTGCTTACACGAAGCTAAGTGCGACTCCAGTACGGCAGATCTCTAGCTCTGTTCAGAGGCCCGATCTGGCAGAGTTCCTGGCACCAAGATGCTCTGCCATAGGCAGCCTTGCGCAGACTTGCCTTGCTTTAAGGCTCCCTCCCCAGGAAGGAGCAGGCTGTGTGAGGCTCGGAAACGCCACTGGCGCCTTCCTGGCTTCAGCTCTACCCCTGCCTTGCCTTTGCACTTAGGTCCCAAGCGTCCTTGAGGAGGGCTTAGGGGCTGGTGGGTTGCACACTGCCAAGGGCCAGCAGTGAAAGCTCTGTCAGAGGGAAGCGAAGGGCAACAGCAGGGCTCCTTCAGCGGTTCCTTGGCCGCCCAGACAAAGCTCCGCACACGGAGAGCACCAGGTTCCAAGGGCCCCTGGCTGGGTTTTGCATCCCCACACTCCAGAGGCTGACTCCGTGGGTGCCTAGAAAGTGTGTGAGAGACGTAGGTTCCCTAGCACTCTCCTCCCCAGCAGAGACATGTGCAGGTGGTTGGGGCCTGATCCTGCGTGTCTGGGTTCCCGCCCACAGCCTCAACTCAGGGGAAGCAGCCCCTGAGGCAAGACCTGCTGGAGGAGCCCTGCGCGCCCGCCTGATAGGCGAGAGCACAGCAGCAGTGTAGCGAGCCTCCTCGGGAGAAGAGGAGGCAGCCGAGCCCAGTCAAGGGAAAGCCCTGCTTGCACGGAGCTAAGTGGGCCTCCAGTACGGCAGAGCTCTAGCTCTGCTCAGAGCCCCGATCTGGCAGAGTTTCTGGCGCGAGGCTGCTCGGCCGGGGGCTCGCCTTGCCCAGACTTGCCTTGCTTTTAGGCTCCCTCCCCAGGAAGGAGCTGTCTGAGCGAGCCTGGGAGACGCCACTGGTGCCTTCCTTGCCTCAGCTCCAATCCTGCCTTGCCTTTGCACATAGGTGCCAGGCGTCGTTGGGAGGGCTTAGGGGGTGGTGGGTTGCACACTGCCAAGGGCTTCAGCAGTGAGAGCTCTGTCAGAGGGAAGGGAAGGGCAACTGCAGGGCTCCTCCAGCGGTTTCTAGGCCGCCTAGAATCAGCGCCGCACCGAGAGCACCAGGCTCCCAGGGCCCCTGGCTGGGGTTTTCAGCCCCGCACACACGGAGGCTGATTCCTTGGGTGCCCAGAAAGTGTATGACAGACGTAGGTTCCCTAGCACTCTCCTCCCCAGCAGAGACATGTGCAGGTGTTGGGGCCTGATCCTGCGTGTCTGGGTTCCTGCCCACAGCCCCAACTCAGGGGAAGCAGCCCCTGAGGCAAGACCTGCTGGAGGAGCCCTGCGCCCCCGCCTGATAGGCGAGTGCACAGCCAGCAGGGAAGCGAGCCTCCTCGGGGGAAGAGGAGGCAGCCCAGCCCCGTCAAGTTGAAAGCCCTGCTTGCACGGAGCTAAGTGCGCCTCCAGTACGGCAGAGCTCTAGCTCTGCTCAGAGCCCCGATCTGGCAGAGTTCCTGGCGCGAGGCTGCTCTGCCGGGGGCTAGCCTTGCCCAGACTTGCCTTGCTTTTAGGCTGCCTCTCCAGGAAGGAGCAGGCAGCAGGAGCCTGGGAGTCGCCACTGGCGCCTTTCTTGCCTCAGCTCCAATCCTGCCTTGCCTTTGCACTTAGGTCCCAGTCCTCCTTAAGGAGAGCTTAGGGGCTGGTGGGTTGCACACTGCCAAGGGCTCCAGCAGTGAGAATTCTGTCAGAGGGAAGGGAAGGGCAACTGCAGGGCTCCTCCAGCGGTTCTTGGCCGCCCAGATTCAGCGCCACACGGAGAGCACCAGGCTCCCAGGCCCCTGGCTGGGGTTTTTCAGCCCCGCACACACGGAGGCTGATTCCTTGGGTGCCCAGAAAGTGTATGACAGACGTAGGTTCCCTAGCACTCTCCTCCCCAGCAGAGACATGTGCAGGTGTTTGGGGCCTGATCCTGCGTGTCTGGGTTCCTGCCCACAGCCCCAACTCAGGGGAAGCAGCCCCTGAGGCAAGACCTGCTGGAGGAGCCCTGCGCCCCGCCTGATAGGCGAGTGCACAGCCAGCAGGGAAGCGAGCCTCCTCGGGGGAAGAGGAGGCAGCAAGTCCCCGTCAAGCTGAAATCCCTGCTTACACGAAGCTAAGTGCGACTCCAGTACGGCAGATCTCTAGCTCTGTTCAGAGGCCCGATCTGGCAGAGTTCCTGGCACCAAGATGCTCTGCCATAGGCGAGCCTTGCGCAGACTTGCCTTGCTTTAAGGCTCCCTCCCCAGGAAGGAGCAGGCTGTGTGAGGCTCGGAAACGCCACTGGCGCCTTCCTGGCTTCAGCTCTACCCCTGCCTTGCCTTTGCACTTAGGTCCCAAGCGTCCTTGAGGAGGGCTTAGGGGCTGGTGGGTTGCACACTGCCAAGGGCTCCAGCAGTGAAAGCTCTGTCAGAGGGAAGCGAAGGGCAACAGCAGGGCTCCTTCAGCGGTTCCTTGGCCGCCCAGACAAAGCTCCGCACGGAGAGCACCAGGTTCCAAGGGCCCCTGGCTGGGTTTTGCATCCCCACACTCCCAGAGGCTGACTCCGTGGGTGCCTAGAAAGTGTGTGAGAGACGTAGGTTCCCTAGCACTCTCCTCCCCAGCAGAGACATGTGCAGGTGGTTGGGGCCTTATCCTGCGTGTCTGGGTTCCCGCCCACAGCCTCAACTCAGGGGAAGCAGCCCCTGAGGCAAGACCTGCTGGAGGAGCCCTGCGCGCCGCCTGATAGGCGAGAGCACAGCCAGCAGTGTAGCGAGCCTCCTCGGGGAGAAGAGGAGGCAGCCGAGCCCAGTCAAGAGGAAAGCCCTGCTTGCACGGAGCTAAGTGGGCCTCCAGTACGGCAGAGCTCTAGCTCTGCTCAGAGCCCCGATCTGGCAGAGTTTCTGGCGCGAGGCTGCTCGGCCGGGGGCTCGCCTTGCCCAGACTTGCCTTGCTTTTAGGCTCCCTCCCCAGGAAGGAGCTGTCTGAGCGAGCCTGGGAGACGCCACTGGTGCCTTCCTTGCCTCAGCTCCAATCCTGCCTTGCCTTTGCACATAGGTGCCAGGCGTCGTTGGGGAGGGCTTAGGGGGTGGTGGGTTGCACACTGCCAAGGGCTTCAGCAGTGAGAGCTCTGTCAGAGGGAAGGGAAGGGCAACTGCAGGGCTCCTCCAGCGGTTTCTAGGCCGCCTAGAATCAGCGCCGCACCGAGAGCACCAGGCTCCCAGGGCCCCTGGCTGGGGTTTTCAGCCCCGCACACACGGAGGCTGATTCCTTGGGTGCCCAGAAAGTGTATGACAGACGTAGGTTCCCTAGCACTCTCCTCCCCAGCAGAGACATGTGCAGGTGTTGGGGCCTGATCCTGCGTGTCTGGGTTCCTGCCCACAGCCCCAACTCAGGGGAAGCAGCCCCTGAGGCAAGACCTGCTGGAGGAGCCCTGCGCCCCCGCCTGATAGGCGAGTGCACAGCCAGCAGGGAAGCGAGCCTCCTCGGGGGAAGAGGAGGCAGCAAGCCCCGTCAAGCTGAAAGCCCTGCTTGCACGGAGCTAAGTGCGCCTCCAGTACGGCAGAGCTCTAGCTCTGCTCAGAGCCCCGATCTGGCAGAGTTCCTGGCACCAAGATGCTCTGCCATAGGCGAGCCTTGCGCAGACTTGCCTTGCTTTTAGGCTCCCTCCCAGGAAGGAGCAGGCTGTGTGAGGCTCGGAACGCCACTGGCGCCTTCCTGGCTTCAGCTCCACCCCTGCCTTGCCTTTGCACTTAGGTCCCAAGCGTCCTTGAGGAGGGCTTAGGGGCTGGTGGGTTGCACACTGCCAAGGGCTCCAGCAGTGAGAAGCTCTGTCAGAGGGAAGCGAAGGGCAACTGCAGGGCTCCTCAGCGGTTCCTTGGCCGCCCAGACAAAGCTCCGCACGGAGAGCACCAGGCTCCCAGGGCCCCTGGCTGGGGTTTTCATCCCCACACACACGGAGGCTGATTCCGTGGGTGCCCAGAAAGTGTGTGACAGACGTAGGTTCCCTAGCACTCTCCTCCCCAGCAGAGACATGTGCAGGTGGTTGGGGCCTGATCCTGCGTGTCTGGGTTCCCGCCCACAGCCCCAACTCAGGGGAAGCAGCCCCTGAGGCAAGACCTGCTGGAGGAGCCCTGCGCCCCGCCTGATAGGCGAGTGCACAGCCAGCAGGAAGCGAGCCTCCTCGGGGAAGAGGAGGCAGCCAGCCCGTCAAGAGGAAAGCCCTGCTTGCACGGAGCTAAGTGCGCCTCCAGTACGGCAGAGCTCTAGCTCTGCTCAGAGCCCCGATCTGGCAGAGTTCCTGGCGCGAGGCTGCTCTGCCGGGGGCTCGCCTTGCCCAGACTTGCCTTGCTTTTAGGCTGCCTCCCCAGGAAGGAGCAGCAGCGAGCCTCGCCACTGGCGCCTTCCTTGCCTCAGCTCCAATCCTGCCTTGCCTTTGCACTTAGGTCCCAGGCTCCTTAGGAGGGCTTAGGGGCTGGTGGGTTGCACACTGCCAAGGGCTCCAGCAGTGAAGCTCTGTCAGAGGGAAGGGAAGGGCAACTGCAGGGCTCCTCCAGCGGTTTCTTGGCCGCCCAGAATCAGCGCCGCACGGAGAGCACCAGGCTCCCAGGGCCCCTGGCTGGGGTTTTCAGCCCCGCACACACGGAGGCTGATTCCTTGGGTGCCAGAAAGTGTATGACAGACGTAGGTTCCCTAGCACTCTCCTCCCCAGCAGAGACATGTGCAGGTGTTTGGGGCCTGATCCTGCGTGTCTGGGTTCCTGCCCACAGCCCCAACTCAGGGGAAGCAGCCCCTGAGGCAAGACCTGCTGGAGGAGCCCTGCGCCCCCGCCTGATAGGCGAGTGCACAGCCAGCAGGGAAGCGAGCCTCCTCGGGGGAAGAGGAGGCAGCAAGTCCCCGTCAAGCTGAAATCCCTGCTTACACGAAGCTAAGTGCGACTCCAGTACGGCAGATCTCTAGCTCTGTTCAGAGGCCCGATCTGGCAGAGTTCCTGGCACCAAGATGCTCTGCCATAGGCGAGCCTTGCGCAGACTTGCCTTGCTTTAAGGCTCCCTCCCCAGGAAGGAGCAGGCTGTGTGAGGCTCGGAAACGCCACTGGCGCCTTCCTGGCTTCAGCTCTACCCCTGCCTTGCCTTTGCACTTAGGTCCCAAGCGTCCTTGAGGAGGGCTTAGGGGCTGGTGGGTTGCACACTGCCAAGGGCTCCAGCAGTGAAAGCTCTGTCAGAGGGAAGCGAAGGGCAACAGCAGGGCTCCTTCAGCGGTTCCTTGGCCGCCCAGACAAAGCTCCGCACGGAGAGCACCAGGTTCCAAGGGCCCCTGGCTGGGTTTTGCATCCCCACACTCCCAGAGGCTGACTCCGTGGGTGCCTAGAAAGTGTGTGAGAGACGTAGGTTCCCTAGCACTCTCCTCCCCAGCAGAGACATGTGCAGGTGGTTGGGGCCTTATCCTGCGTGTCTGGGTTCCCGCCCACAGCCTCAACTCAGGGGAAGCAGCCCCTGAGGCAAGACCTGCTGGAGGAGCCCTGCGCGCCCGCCTGATAGGCGAGAGCACAGCCAGCAGTGTAGCGAGCCTCCTCGGGAGAAGAGGAGGCAGCCGAGCCCAGTCAAGAGGAAAGCCCTGCTTGCACGGAGCTAAGTGGCCTCCAGTACGGCAGAGCTCTAGCTCTGCTCAGAGCCCCGATCTGGCAGAGTTTCTGGCGCGAGGCTGCTCGGCCGGGGGCTCGCCTTGCCCAGACTTGCCTTGCTTTTAGGCTCCCTCCCCAGGAAGGAGCTGTCTGAGCGAGCTGGAGACGCCACTGGTGCCTTCCTTGCCTCAGATCCTGCCTTGCCTTTGCACATACGCCACTGTTGTGCCAAGGGCTTTCTCTGTTGCAGGGCTCCTCCAGCTCTCCTAGAATCCAATTGCCTTTGCCCACAGACGTAGGTTCCCTAGCACTCTCCTCCCCAGCAGAGACATGTGCAGATCCTGCGTGTCTGGGTTCCTTCAGGGGAAGCAGCCCCTGAGGCAAGACCTGCTGGAGGAGCCCTGCGGCCTGATAGGCGAGTGCACAGCCAGCAGGGAAGCGAGCCTCCTCGGGGAAGAGGAGGCAGCCCAGCCCCGTCAGCCCTGCTTGCACGGAGCTAAGTGCGCCTCCAGTACGGCAGAGCTCTAGCTCTGCTCAGAGCCCCGATCTGGCAGAGTTCCTGGCGCGAGGCTGCTCTGCCGGGGGCTAGCCTTGCCCAGACTTGCCTTGCTTTTAGGCTGCCTCTCCAGGAAGGAGCAGGCAGCAGGAGCTGGGAGTCGCCACTGGCGCCTTTCTTGCCTCAGCTCCAATCCTGCCTTGCCTTTGCACTTAGGTCCCAGTCCTCCTTAAGGAGAGCTTAGGGGCTGGTGGGTTGCACACTGCCAAGGCTCCAGCAGTGAGAATTCTGTCAGAGGGAAGGGAAGGGCAACTGCAGGGCTCCTCCAGCGGTTGCTTGGCCGCCCAGATTCAGCGCCACACGGAGAGCACCAGGCTCCCAGGGCCCCTGGCTGGGGTTTTCAGCCCCGCACACACGGAGGCTGATTCCTTGGGTGCCCAGAAAGTGTATGACAGACGTAGGTTCCCTAGCACTCTCCTCCCCAGCAGAGACATGTGCAGGTGTTTGGGGCCTGATCCTGCGTGTCTGGGTTCCTGCCCACAGCCCCAACTCAGGGGAAGCAGCCCCTGAGGCAAGACCTGCTGGAGGAGCCCTGCGCCCCCGCCTGATAGGCGAGTGCACAGCCAGCAGGGAAGCGAGCCTCCTCGGGGGAAGAGGAGGCAGCAAGTCCCCGTCAAGCTGAAATCCCTGCTTACACGAAGCTAAGTGCGACTCCAGTACGGCAGATCTCTAGCTCTGTTCAGAGGCCCGATCTGGCAGAGTTCCTGGCACCAAGATGCTCTGCCATAGGCGAGCCTTGCGCAGACTTGCCTTGCTTTAAGGCTCCCTCCCCAGGAAGGAGCAGGCTGTGTGAGGCTCGGAAACGCCACTGGCGCCTTCCTGGCTTCAGCTCTACCCCTGCCTTGCCTTTGCACTTAGGTCCCAAGCGTCCTTGAGGAGGGCTTAGGGGCTGGTGGGTTGCACACTGCCAAGGGCTCCAGCAGTGAAAGCTCTGTCAGAGGGAAGCGAAGGGCAACAGCAGGGCTCCTTCAGCGGTTCCTTGGCCGCCCAGACAAAGCTCCGCACGGAGAGCACCAGGTTCCAAGGGCCCCTGGCTGGGTTTTGCATCCCCACACTCCCAGAGGCTGACTCCGTGGGTGCCTAGAAAGTGTGTGAGAGACGTAGGTTCCCTAGCACTCTCCTCCCCAGCAGAGACATGTGCAGGTGGTTGGGGCCTTATCCTGCGTGTCTGGGTTCCCGCCCACAGCCTCAACTCAGGGGAAGCAGCCCCTGAGGCAAGACCTGCTGGAGGAGCCCTGCGCGCCCGCCTGATAGGCGAGAGCACAGCCAGCAGTGTAGCGAGCCTCCTCGGGAGAAGAGGAGGCAGCCGAGCCCAGTCAAGAGGAAAGCCCTGCTTGCACGGAGCTAAGTGGGCCTCCAGTACGGCAGAGCTCTAGCTCTGCTCAGAGCCCCGATCTGGCAGAGTTTCTGGCGCGAGGCTGCTCGGCCGGGGGCTCGCCTTGCCCAGACTTGCCTTGCTTTTAGGCTCCCTCCCCAGGAAGGAGCTGTCTGAGCGAGCCTGGGAGACGCCACTGGTGCCTTCCTTGCCTCAGCTCCAATCCTGCCTTGCCTTTGCACATAGGTGCCAGGCGTCGTTGGGGAGGGCTTAGGGGTGGTGGGTTGCACACTGCCAAGGGCTTCAGCAGTGAGAGCTCTGTCAGAGGGAAGGGAAGGGCAACTGCAGGGCTCCTCCAGCGGTTTCTAGGCCGCCTAGAATCAGCGCCGCACCGAGAGCACCAGGCTCCCAGGGCCCCTGGCTGGGGTTTTCAGCCCCGCACACACGGAGGCTGATTCCTTGGGTGCCCAGAAAGTGTATGACAGACGTAGGTTCCCTAGCACTCTCCTCCCCAGCAGAGACATGTGCAGGTGTTGGGGCCTGATCCTGCGTGTCTGGGTTCCTGCCCACAGCCCCAACTCAGGGGAAGCAGCCCCTGAGGCAAGACCTGCTGGAGGAGCCCTGCGCCCCCGCCTGATAGGCGAGTGCACAGCCAGCAGGGAAGCGAGCCTCCTCGGGGGAAGAGGAGGCAGCCCAGCCCGTCAAGTTGAAAGCCCTGCTTGCACGGAGCTAAGTGCGCCTCCAGTACGGCAGAGCTCTAGCTCTGCTCAGAGCCCCGATCTGGCAGAGTTCCTGGCGCGAGGCTGCTCTGCCGGGGGCTAGCCTTGCCCAGACTTGCCTTGCTTTTAGGCTGCCTCTCCAGGAAGGAGCAGGCAGCAGGAGCCTGGGAGTCGCCACTGGCGCCTTTCTTGCCTCAGCTCCAATCCTGCCTTGCCTTTGCACTTAGGTCCCAGTCCTCCTTAAGGAGAGCTTAGGGGCTGGTGGGTTGCACACTGCCAAGGGCTCCAGCAGTGAGAATTCTGTCAGAGGGAAGGGAAGGGCAACTGCAGGGCTCCTCCAGCGGTTGCTTGGCCGCCCAGATTCAGCGCCACACGGAGAGCACCAGGCTCCCAGGCCCCTGGCTGGGGTTTTCAGCCCCGCACACACGGAGGCTGATTCCTTGGGTGCCCAGAAAGTGTATGACAGACGTAGGTTCCCTAGCACTCTCCTCCCCAGCAGAGACATGTGCAGGTGTTTGGGGCCTGATCCTGCGTGTCTGGGTTCCTGCCCACAGCCCCAACTCAGGGGAAGCAGCCCCTGAGGCAAGACCTGCTGGAGGAGCCCTGCGCCCCCGCCTGATAGGCGAGTGCACAGCCAGCAGGGAAGCGAGCCTCCTCGGGGGAAGAGGAGGCAGCAAGTCCCCGTCAAGCTGAAATCCCTGCTTACACGAAGCTAAGTGCGACTCCAGTACGGCAGATCTCTAGCTCTGTTCAGAGGCCCGATCTGGCAGAGTTCCTGGCACCAAGATGCTCTGCCATAGGCGAGCCTTGCGCAGACTTGCCTTGCTTTAAGGCTCCCTCCCCAGGAAGGAGCAGGCTGTGTGAGGCTCGGAAACGCCACTGGCGCCTTCCTGGCTTCAGCTCTACCCCTGCCTTGCCTTTGCACTTAGGTCCCAAGCGTCCTTGAGGAGGGCTTAGGGGCTGGTGGGTTGCACACTGCCAAGGGCTCCAGCAGTGAAAGCTCTGTCAGAGGGAAGCGAAGGGCAACAGCAGGGCTCCTTCAGCGGTTCCTTGGCCGCCCAGACAAAGCTCCGCACGGAGAGCACCAGGTTCCAAGGGCCCCTGGCTGGGTTTTGCATCCCCACACTCCCAGAGGCTGACTCCGTGGGTGCCTAGAAAGTGTGTGAGAGACGTAGGTTCCCTAGCACTCTCCTCCCCAGCAGAGACATGTGCAGGTGGTTGGGGCCTTATCCTGCGTGTCTGGGTTCCCGCCCACAGCCTCAACTCAGGGGAAGCAGCCCCTGAGGCAAGACCTGCTGGAGGAGCCCTGCGCGCCCGCCTGATAGGCGAGAGCACAGCCAGCAGTGTAGCGAGCCTCCTCGGGAGAAGAGGAGGCAGCCGAGCCCAGTCAAGAGGAAAGCCCTGCTTGCACGGAGCTAAGTGGGCCTCCAGTACGGCAGAGCTCTAGCTCTGCTCAGAGCCCCGATCTGGCAGAGCGAGGCTGCTCTGCTTGCCCGAAGGCTGCCTCGGCCGGGGCTCGCCTTCCCCAGGCCTTGCC
>NW_017190841.1:0-11080 GCF_001704415.2 Capra hircus
CTCCCAGGGCCCCTGGCTGGGTTTTCAGCCCCGCACACACGAGGCTGATTCCTTGGGTGCCCAGAAAGTGTATGACAGACGTAGGTTCCCTAGCACTCTCCTCCCCAGCAGAGACATGTGCAGGTGTTTGGGGCCTGATCCTGCGTGTCTGGGTTCCTGCCACAGCCCCAACTCAGGGGAAGCAGCCCCTGAGGGCAAGACCTGCTGGAGGAGCCCTGCGCCCGCCCCGCCTGATAGGCGAGTGCACAGCCAGCAGGGAAGCGAGCCTCCTCGGGAAGAGGAGGCAGCAAGTCCCCGTCAAGCTGAAATCCCTGCTTACACGAAGCTAAGTGCGACTCCAGTACGGCAGATCTCTAGCTCTGTTCAGAGGCCCGATCTGGCAGAGTTCCTGGCACCAAGATGCTCTGCCATAGGCGAGCCTTGCGCAGACTTGCCTTGCTTTAAGGCTCCTCCCCAGGAAGGAGCAGGCTGTGTGAGGCTCGGAAACGCCACTGGCGCCTTCCTGGCTTCAGCTCTACCCCTGCCTTGCCTTTGCACTTAGGTCCAAGCGTCCTTGAGGAGGGCTTAGGGGCTGGTGGTTGCACACTGCCAAGGGCTCCAGCAGTGAAAGCTCTGTCAGAGGGAAGCGAAGGGCAACAGCAGGGCTCCTTCAGCGGTTCCTTGGCCGCCCAGACAAAGCTCCGCACGGAGAGCACCAGGTTCCAAGGGCCCCTGGCTGGGTTTTGCATCCCCACACTCCAGAGGCTGACTCCGTGGGTGCCTAGAAAGTGTGTGAGAGACGTAGGTTCCCTAGCACTCTCCTCCCCAGCAGAGACATGTGCAGGTGGTTGGGGCCTTATCCTGCGTGTCTGGGTTCCCGCCCACAGCCTCAACTCAGGGAAGCAGCCCCTGAGGCAAGACCTGCTGGAGGAGCCCTGCGCGCCCGCCTGATAGGCGAGAGCACAGCCAGCAGTGTAGCGAGCCTCCTCGGGAGAAGAGGAGGCAGCCGAGCCCAGTCAAGAGGAAAGCCCTGCTTGCACGGAGCTAAGTGGGCCTCCAGTACGGCAGAGCTCTAGCTCTGCTCAGAGCCCGATCTGGCAGAGTTTCTGGCGCGAGGCTGCTCGGCCGGGGCTCGCCTTGCCCAGACTTGCCTTGCTTTTAGGCTCCTCCCCAGGAAGGAGCTGTCTGAGCGAGCCTGGGAGACGCCACTGGTGCCTTCCTTGCCTCAGCTCCAATCCTGCCTTGCCTTTGCACATAGGTGCCAGGCGTCGTTGGGAGGGCTTAGGGGTGGTGGGTTGCACACTGCCAAGGGCTTCAGCAGTGAGAGCTCTGTCAGAGGGAAGGGAAGGGCAACTGCAGGGCTCCTCCAGCGGTTTCTAGGCCGCCTAGAATCAGCGCCGCACCGAGAGCACCAGGCTCCCAGGGCCCCTGGCTGGGGTTTTCAGCCCGCACACACGGAGGCTGATTCCTTGGGTGCCCAGAAAGTGTATGACAGACGTAGGTTCCCTAGCACTCTCCTCCCCAGCAGAGACATGTGCAGGTGTTTGGGGCCTGATCCTGCGTGTCTGGGTTCCTGCCCACAGCCCCAACTCAGGGGAAGCAGCCCCTGAGGCAAGACCTGCTGGAGGAGCCCTGCGCCCCCGCCTGATAGGCGAGTGCACAGCCAGCAGGGAAGCGAGCCTCCTCGGGGGAAGAGGAGGCAGCCAGCCCCGTCAAGTTGAAAGCCCTGCTTGCACGGAGCTAAGTGCGCCTCCAGTACGGCAGAGCTCTAGCTCTGCTCAGAGCCCCGATCTGGCAGAGTTCCTGGCGCGAGGCTGCTCTGCCGGGGCTAGCCTTGCCCAGACTTGCCTTGCTTTAGGCTGCCTCCCAGGAAGGAGCAGGCAGCAGGAGCCTGGGAGTCGCCACTGGCGCCTTCTTGCCTCAGCTCCAATCCTGCCTTGCCTTTGCACTTAGGTCCCAGCGTCCTTAGGAGGCTTAGGGGCTGGTGGGTTGCACACTGCCAAGGGCTCCAGCAGTGAAAGCTCTGTCAGAGGGAAGGAAGGGCAACTGCAGGGCTCCTCCAGCGGTTGCTTGGCCGCCCAGATCAGCGCCGCACGGAGAGCACCAGGCTCCAGGGCCCCTGGCTGGGTTTTCAGCCCGCACACACGGAGGCTGATTCCTTGGGTGCCAGAAAGTGTATGACAGACGTAGGTTCCCTAGCACTCTCCTCCCCAGCAGAGACATGTGCAGGTGGTTGGGGCCTTATCCTGCGTGTCTGGGTTCCTGCCCACAGCCCCAACTCAGGGGAAGCAGCCCCTGAGGCAAGACCTGCTGGAGGAGCCCTGCGCGCCCGCCTGATAGGCGAGAGCACAGCCAGCAGTGAAGCGAGCCTCCTCGGGGAAGAGGAGGCAGCCGAGCCCAGTCAAGAGGAAAGCCCTGCTTGCACGGAGCTAAGTGGCCTCCAGTACGGCAGAGCTCTAGCTCTGCTCAGAGCCCCGATCTGGCAGAGTTTCTGGCGCGAGGCTGCTCGCCGGGGCTCGCCTTGCCCAGACTTGCCTTGCTTTTAGGCTCCCTCCCCAGGAAGGAGCTGTCTGAGCGAGCCTGGGAGACGCCACTGGTGCCTTCCTTGCCTCAGCTCCAATCCTGCCTTGCCTTTGCACATAGGTGCCAGGCGTCGTTGGGAGGGCTTAGGGGTGGTGGGTTGCACACTGCCAAGGGCTTCAGCAGTGAGAGCTCTGTCAGAGGGAAGGGAAGGGCAACTGCAGGGCTCCTCCAGCGGTTTCTAGGCCGCCTAGAATCAGCGCCGCACCGAGAGCACCAGGCTCCCAGGGCCCCTGGCTGGGGTTTTCAGCCCCGCACACACGGAGGCTGATTCCTTGGGTGCCCAGAAAGTGTATGACAGACGTAGGTTCCCTAGCACTCTCCTCCCCAGCAGAGACATGTGCAGGTGGTTGGGGCCTGATCCTGCGTGTCTGGGTTCCTGCCCACAGCCCCAACTCAGGGGAAGCAGCCCCTGAGGCAAGACCTGCTGGAGGAGCCCTGCGCCCCCGCCTGATAGGCGAGTGCACAGCCAGCAGGGAAGCGAGCCTCCTCGGGGAAGAGGAGGCAGCCCAGCCCCGTCAAGTTGAAAGCCCTGCTTGCACGGAGCTAAGTGCGCCTCCAGTACGGCAGAGCTCTAGCTCTGCTCAGAGCCCCGATCTGGCAGAGTTCCTGGCGCGAGGCTGCTCTGCCGGGGGCTAGCCTTGCCCAGACTTGCCTTGCTTTTAGGCTGCCTCTCCAGGAAGGAGCAGGCAGCAGGAGCCTGGGAGTCGCCACTGGCGCCTTTCTTGCCTCAGCTCCAATCCTGCCTTGCCTTTGCACTTAGGTCCCAGTCCTCCTTAAGGAGAGCTTAGGGGCTGGTGGGTTGCACACTGCCAAGGGCTCCAGCAGTGAGAATTCTGTCAGAGGGAAGGGAAGGGCAACTGCAGGGCTCCTCCAGCGGTTGCTTGGCCGCCCAGATTCAGCGCCACACGGAGAGCACCAGGCTCCCAGGTCCCCTGGCTGGGGTTTTCAGCCCCGCACACACGGAGGCTGATTCCTTGGGTGCCCAGAAAGTGTATGACAGACGTAGGTTCCCTAGCACTCTCCTCCCCAGCAGAGACATGTGCAGGTGTTTGGGGCCTGATCCTGCGTGTCTGGGTTCCTGCCCACAGCCCCAACTCAGGGAAGCAGCCCCTGAGGCAAGACCTGCTGGAGGAGCCCTGCGCCCCCGCCTGATAGGCGAGTGCACAGCCAGCAGGGAAGCGAGCCTCCTCGGGGAAGAGGAGGCAGCAAGTCCCCGTCAAGCTGAAATCCCTGCTTACACGAAGCTAAGTGCGACTCCAGTACGGCAGATCTCTAGCTCTGTTCAGAGGCCCGATCTGGCAGAGTTCCTGGCACCAAGATGCTCTGCCATAGGCGAGCCTTGCGCAGACTTGCCTTGCTTTAAGGCTCCCTCCCCAGGAAGGAGCAGGCTGTGTGAGGCTCGGAAACGCCACTGGCGCCTTCCTGGCTTCAGCTCTACCCCTGCCTTGCCTTTGCACTTAGGTCCCAAGCGTCCTTGAGGAGGGCTTAGGGGCTGGTGGGTTGCACACTGCCAAGGGCTCCAGCAGTGAAAGCTCTGTCAGAGGGAAGCGAAGGGCAACAGCAGGGCTCCTTCAGCGGTTCCTTGGCCGCCCAGACAAAGCTCCGCACGGAGAGCACCAGGTTCCAAGGGCCCCTGGCTGGGTTTTGCATCCCCACACTCCCAGAGGCTGACTCCGTGGGTGCCTAGAAAGTGTGTGAGAGACGTAGGTTCCCTAGCACTCTCCTCCCCAGCAGAGACATGTGCAGGTGGTTGGGGCCTTATCCTGCGTGTCTGGGTTCCCGCCCACAGCCTCAACTCAGGGGAAGCAGCCCCTGAGGCAAGACCTGCTGGAGGAGCCCTGCGCGCCCGCCTGATAGGCGAGAGCACAGCCAGCAGTGTAGCGAGCCTCCTCGGGAGAAGAGGAGGCAGCCGAGCCCAGTCAAGAGGAAAGCCCTGCTTGCACGGAGCTAAGTGGGCCTCCAGTACGGCAGAGCTCTAGCTCTGCTCAGAGCCCCGATCTGGCAGAGTTTCTGGCGCGAGGCTGCTCGGCCGGGGCTCGCCTTGCCCAGACTTGCCTTGCTTTTAGGCTCCCTCCCCAGGAAGGAGCTGTCTGAGCGAGCCTGGGAGACGCCACTGGTGCCTTCCTTGCCTCAGCTCCAATCCTGCCTTGCCTTTGCACATAGGTGCCAGGCGTCGTTGGGGAGGGCTTAGGGGTGGTGGGTTGCACACTGCCAAGGGCTTCAGCAGTGAGAGCTCTGTCAGAGGGAAGGGAAGGGCAACTGCAGGGCTCCTCCAGCGGTTTCTAGGCCGCCTAGAATCAGCGCCGCACCGAGAGCACCAGGCTCCCAGGGCCCCTGGCTGGGGTTTTCAGCCCCGCACACACGGAGGCTGATTCCTTGGGTGCCCAGAAAGTGTATGACAGACGTAGGTTCCCTAGCACTCTCCTCCCCAGCAGAGACATGTGCAGGTGTTGGGGCCTGATCCTGCGTGTCTGGGTTCCTGCCCACAGCCCCAACTCAGGGGAAGCAGCCCCTGAGGCAAGACCTGCTGGAGGAGCCCTGCGCCCCGCCTGATAGGCGAGTGCACAGCCAGCAGGGAAGCGAGCCTCCTCGGGGGAAGAGGAGGCAGCCCAGCCCGTCAAGTTGAAAGCCCTGCTTGCACGGAGCTAAGTGCGCCTCCAGTACGGCAGAGCTCTAGCTCTGCTCAGAGCCCCGATCTGGCAGAGTTCCTGGCGCGAGGCTGCTCTGCCGGGGCTAGCCTTGCCCAGACTTGCCTTGCTTTTAGGCTGCCTCTCCAGGAAGGAGCAGGCAGCAGGAGCCTGGGAGTCGCCACTGGCGCCTTTCTTGCCTCAGCTCCAATCCTGCCTTGCCTTTGCACTTAGGTCCCAGTCCTCCTTAAGGAGAGCTTAGGGGCTGGTGGGTTGCACACTGCCAAGGGCTCCAGCAGTGAGAATTCTGTCAGAGGGAAGGGAAGGGCAACTGCAGGGCTCCTCCAGCGGTTGCTTGGCCGCCCAGATTCAGCGCCACACGGAGAGCACCAGGCTCCCAGGCCCCTGGCTGGGGTTTTCAGCCCCGCACACACGGAGGCTGATTCCTTGGGTGCCCAGAAAGTGTATGACAGACGTAGGTTCCCTAGCACTCTCCTCCCCAGCAGAGACATGTGCAGGTGTTTGGGGCCTGATCCTGCGTGTCTGGGTTCCTGCCCACAGCCCCAACTCAGGGGAAGCAGCCCCTGAGGCAAGACCTGCTGGAGGAGCCCTGCGCCCCCGCCTGATAGGCGAGTGCACAGCCAGCAGGGAAGCGAGCCTCCTCGGGGGAAGAGGAGGCAGCAAGTCCCCGTCAAGCTGAAATCCCTGCTTACACGAAGCTAAGTGCGACTCCAGTACGGCAGATCTCTAGCTCTGTTCAGAGGCCCGATCTGGCAGAGTTCCTGGCACCAAGATGCTCTGCCATAGGCGAGCCTTGCGCAGACTTGCCTTGCTTTAAGGCTCCCTCCCCAGGAAGGAGCAGGCTGTGTGAGGCTCGGAAACGCCACTGGCGCCTTCCTGGCTTCAGCTCTACCCCTGCCTTGCCTTTGCACTTAGGTCCCAAGCGTCCTTGAGGAGGGCTTAGGGGCTGGTGGGTTGCACACTGCCAAGGGCTCCAGCAGTGAAAGCTCTGTCAGAGGGAAGCGAAGGGCAACAGCAGGGCTCCTTCAGCGGTTCCTTGGCCGCCCAGACAAAGCTCCGCACGGAGAGCACCAGGTTCCAAGGGCCCCTGGCTGGGTTTTGCATCCCCACACTCCCAGAGGCTGACTCCGTGGGTGCCTAGAAAGTGTGTGAGAGACGTAGGTTCCCTAGCACTCTCCTCCCCAGCAGAGACATGTGCAGGTGGTTGGGGCCTTATCCTGCGTGTCTGGGTTCCCGCCCACAGCCTCAACTCAGGGGAAGCAGCCCCTGAGGCAAGACCTGCTGGAGGAGCCCTGCGCGCCCGCCTGATAGGCGAGAGCACAGCCAGCAGTGTAGCGAGCCTCCTCGGGAGAAGAGGAGGCAGCCGAGCCCAGTCAAGAGGAAAGCCCTGCTTGCACGGAGCTAAGTGGGCCTCCAGTACGGCAGAGCTCTAGCTCTGCTCAGAGCCCCGATCTGGCAGAGTTTCTGGCGCGAGGCTGCTCGCCGGGGCTCGCCTTGCCCAGACTTGCCTTGCTTTTAGGCTCCCTCCCAGGAAGGAGCTGTCTGAGCGAGCCTGGGAGACGCCACTGGTGCCTTCCTTGCCTCAGCTCCAATCCTGCCTTGCCTTTGCACATAGGTGCCAGGCGTCGTTGGGGAGGGCTTAGGGGTGGTGGGTTGCACACTGCCAAGGGCTTCAGCAGTGAGAGCTCTGTCAGAGGGAAGGGAAGGGCAACTGCAGGGCTCCTCCAGCGGTTTCTAGGCCGCCTAGAATCAGCGCCGCACCGAGAGCACCAGGCTCCCAGGGCCCCTGGCTGGGGTTTTCAGCCCCGCACACACGGAGGCTGATTCCTTGGGTGCCCAGAAAGTGTATGACAGACGTAGGTTCCCTAGCACTCTCCTCCCCAGCAGAGACATGTGCAGGTGTTGGGGCCTGATCCTGCGTGTCTGGGTTCCTGCCCACAGCCCCAACTCAGGGGAAGCAGCCCCTGAGGCAAGACCTGCTGGAGGAGCCCTGCGCCCCCGCCTGATAGGCGAGTGCACAGCCAGCAGGGAAGCGAGCCTCCTCGGGGAAGAGGAGGCAGCCAGCCCCGTCAAGCTGAAAGCCCTGCTTGCACGGAGCTAAGTGCGACTCCAGTACGGCAGATCTCTAGCTCTGCTCAGAGCCCGATCTGGCAGAGTTCCTGGCGCGAGCTGCTCTGCCGGGGCTAGCCTTGCGCAGACTTGCCTTGCTTTAGGCTCCCTCCCAGGAAGGAGCAGGCTGTGGAGGCTGGGAGACGCCACTGGCGCCTTCCTGGCCTCAGCTCCATCCTGCCTTGCCTTTGCACTTAGGTCCCAGCGTCCTTGAGGAGGGCTTAGGGGCTGGTGGGTTGCACACTGCCAAGGGCTCCAGCAGTGAGAAGCTCTGTCAGAGGGAAGGAAGGGCAACTGCAGGGCTCCTCCAGCGGTTCTTGGCCGCCCAGACAAAGCGCCGCACGGAGAGCACCAGGCTCCCAGGGCCCCTGGCTGGGTTTTCAGCCCCCACACACGGAGGCTGATTCCTTGGGTGCCAGAAAGTGTATGAGAGACGTAGGTTCCCTAGCACTCTCCTCCCAGCAGAGACATGTGCAGGTGGTTGGGGCCTGATCCTGCGTGTCTGGGTTCCTGCCCACAGCCCCAACTCAGGGGAAGCAGCCCCTGAGGCAAGACCTGCTGGAGGAGCCCTGCGCCCCGCCTGATAGGCGAGAGCACAGCCAGCAGGGTAGCGAGCCTCCTCGGGGAAGAGGAGGCAGCCAGCCCGTCAAGTGAAAGCCCTGCTTGCACGGAGCTAAGTGGCCTCCAGTACGGCAGAGCTCTAGCTCTGCTCAGAGCCCCGATCTGGCAGAGTTTCTGGCGCGAGGCTGCTCGGCCGGGGGCTCGCCTTGCCCAGACTTGCCTTGCTTTTAGGCTCCCTCCCCAGGAAGGAGCTGTCTGAGCGAGCCTGGGAGACGCCACTGGTGCCTTCCTTGCCTCAGCTCCAATCCTGCCTTGCCTTTGCACATAGGTGCCAGGCGTCGTTGGGAGGGCTTAGGGGTGGTGGGTTGCACACTGCCAAGGGCTTCAGCAGTGAGAGCTCTGTCAGAGGGAAGGGAAGGGCAACTGCAGGGCTCCTCCAGCGGTTTCTAGGCCGCCTAGAATCAGCGCCGCACCGAGAGCACCAGGCTCCCAGGGCCCCTGGCTGGGGTTTTCAGCCCGCACACACGGAGGCTGATTCCTTGGGTGCCCAGAAAGTGTATGACAGACGTAGGTTCCCTAGCACTCTCCTCCCCAGCAGAGACATGTGCAGGTGGTTGGGGCCTGATCCTGCGTGTCTGGGTTCCTGCCCACAGCCCCAACTCAGGGGAAGCAGCCCCTGAGGCAAGACCTGCTGGAGGAGCCCTGCGCCCCCGCCTGATAGGCGAGTGCACAGCCAGCAGGGAAGCGAGCCTCCTCGGGGAAGAGGAGGCAGCCCAGCCCCGTCAAGTTGAAAGCCCTGCTTGCACGGAGCTAAGTGCGCCTCCAGTACGGCAGAGCTCTAGCTCTGCTCAGAGCCCCGATCTGGCAGAGTTCCTGGCGCGAGCTGCTCTGCCGGGGCTAGCCTTGCCCAGACTTGCCTTGCTTTTAGGCTGCCTCTCCAGGAAGGAGCAGGCAGCAGGAGCCTGGGAGTCGCCACTGGCGCCTTTCTTGCCTCAGCTCCAATCCTGCCTTGCCTTTGCACTTAGGTCCCAGTCCTCCTTAAGGAGAGCTTAGGGGCTGGTGGGTTGCACACTGCCAAGGGCTCCAGCAGTGAGAATTCTGTCAGAGGGAAGGGAAGGGCAACTGCAGGGCTCCTCCAGCGGTTGCTTGGCCGCCCAGATCAGCGCCACACGGAGAGCACCAGGCTCCCAGGCCCCTGGCTGGGGTTTTCAGCCCCGCACACACGGAGGCTGATTCCTTGGGTGCCCAGAAAGTGTATGACAGACGTAGGTTCCCTAGCACTCTCCTCCCCAGCAGAGACATGTGCAGGTGTTTGGGGCCTGATCCTGCGTGTCTGGGTTCCTGCCCACAGCCCCAACTCAGGGGAAGCAGCCCTGAGGCAAGACCTGCTGGAGGAGCCCTGCGCCCCCGCCTGATAGGCGAGTGCACAGCCAGCAGGGAAGCGAGCCTCCTCGGGGGAAGAGGAGGCAGCAAGTCCCGTCAAGCTGAAATCCCTGCTTACACGAAGCTAAGTGCGACTCCAGTACGGCAGATCTCTAGCTCTGTTCAGAGGCCCGATCTGGCAGAGTTCCTGGCACCAAGATGCTCTGCCATAGGCGAGCCTTGCGCAGACTTGCCTTGCTTTAAGGCTCCCTCCCCAGGAAGGAGCAGGCTGTGTGAGGCTCGGAAACGCCACTGGCGCCTTCCTGGCTTCAGCTCTACCCTGCCTTGCCTTTGCACTTAGGTCCCAAGCGTCCTTGAGGAGGGCTTAGGGGCTGGTGGGTTGCACACTGCCAAGGGCTCCAGCAGTGAAAGCTCTGTCAGAGGGAGCGAAGGGCACAGCAGGGCTCCTTCAGCGGTTCCTTGGCCGCCCAGACAAAGCTCCGCACGGAGAGCACCAGGTTCCAAGGGCCCCTGGCTGGGTTTTGCATCCCCACACTCCCAGAGGCTGACTCCGTGGGTGCCTAGAAAGTGTGTGAGAGACGTAGGTTCCCTAGCACTCTCCTCCCCAGCAGAGACATGTGCAGGTGGTTGGGGCCTTATCCTGCGTGTCTGGGTTCCCGCCCACAGCCTCAACTCAGGGGAAGCAGCCCTGAGGCAAGACCTGCTGGAGGAGCCCTGCGCGCCCGCCTGATAGGCGAGAGCACAGCCAGCAGTGTAGCGAGCCTCCTCGGGAGAAGAGGAGGCAGCCGAGCCCAGTCAAGAGGAAAGCCCTGCTTGCACGGAGCTAAGTGGGCCTCCAGTACGGCAGAGCTCTAGCTCTGCTCAGAGCCCCGATCTGGCAGAGTTTCTGGCGCGAGGCTGCTCGCCGGGGCTCGCCTTGCCCAGACTTGCCTTGCTTTTAGGCTCCCTCCCCAGGAAGGAGCTGTCTGAGCGAGCCTGGGAGACGCCACTGGTGCCTTCCTTGCTCAGCTCCAATCCTGCCTTGCCTTTGCACTTAGGTGCCAGCGTCGTTGGGGAGGGCTTAGGGGTGGTGGGTTGCACACTGCCAAGGGCTTCAGCAGTGAGAGCTCTGTCAGAGGGAAGGGAAGGGCAACTGCAGGGCTCCTCCAGCGGTTTCTAGGCCGCCCAGAATTCAGGCCACACGGAGAGCACCAGGCTCCAGGGCCCCTGGCTGGGGTTTTCAGCCCGCACACACGGAGGCTGATTCCTTGGGTGCCCAGAAAGTGTATGACAGACGTAGGTTCCCTAGCACTCTCCTCCCCAGCAGAGACATGTGCAGGTGTTTGGGGCCTGATCCTGCGTGTCTGGGTTCCCTGCCCACAGCCCCAACTCAGGGGAAGCAGCCCTGAGGCAAGACTGCTGGAGGAGCCCTGCGCCCCCGCCTGATAGGCGAGTGCACAGCCAGCAGGGAAGCGAGCCTCCTCGGGGGAAGAGGAGGCAGCCCAGCCCCGTCAAGTTGAAAGCCCTGCTTGCACGGAGCTAAGTGGGCCTCCAGTACGGCAGAGCTCTAGCTCTGGCTCAGAGCCCCGATCTGGCAGAGTTCCTGGCGCGAGGCTGCTCTGGCCGGGGGCTAGCCTTGCCCAGACTTGCCTTGCTTTTAGGCTGCCTCTCCAGGAAGGAGCAGGCAGCAGGAGCCTGGGAGTCGCCACTGGCGCTCCTTGCCTCAGCTCCAATCCTGCCTTGCCTTTGCACTTAGGTCCCAGTCCTCCTTAAGGAGAGCTTAGGGCTGGTGGTTGCACACTTGGCCAGGGCTTCAGCAGTGAGAGCTCTGTCAGAGG
>NW_017190842.1:0-11080 GCF_001704415.2 Capra hircus
CAAGAAATTTCAAGTTGAAATGAAGTTCTTTCATTCTGTTTGTATCAATAGCATCTTTCATAGATCAGAATAATGCTCTATTCTCTTATCATTTTGGGTAAATGAGTTTAATATAAATGTTAAAAATGATATATAACATATATGAGGCATCAGCAGTATTTGAACATATTTTCCTCAAACTGTTTTCTTAGCAAAATTTAATCTTTATAAAATGATATAATTTTGACTCTTTAAAAGACTATAGGATTACAAGACTTTTAGGGGGGAGCAGTAATTATCACACCCAGTTTTTCTGTTTCACAGCTTGAAAGATACTTAAAGAGATAATTTTATGGGTGCACGTTCAGTCGCTCAGCCATGACCTGCTCTTTGAAATCCCATGAGCCTACAGCCTGCAAGGCTCCTCTGTCCATGGGTTCTCCAGAGAATACTGGAGTGGGTTGCCATTTCCTCCTCCAGGATGGGTATCGAATCTTAATTTTTAGCTGTTTGTGAGGATGAGAAGTTTACAGTGTTTTTAACAGAGCAACTAGTATGCAAAAATAAGTCACAAGATGTATCATTGCATATAAAAAAAGCAATATAACACTTTCTTGCTATTAATTAATGTACAAAGAGAAGGCTTTGTAGAGATTTTATTGTGAATAGCATTTTTGATAAAGGCATCTTTCTGTTTTTGTGTTGTTTAGCTGAAGAATCTTTTTCAATATACCAGCTAAAACAGACTATTTTATTCCACAGTGTTATCAATAGATGTAACTTTTTCCATGCTAATCAAAGCATTATTTTCTTTAATGGTTTATGTATTTTCAGATGTCAGCCTTGCAACTGTCATCTCTCAGGAGCCTTAAATGAAACCTGTCACTCAGTCACAGGCCAGTGTTTCTGTAAACGATTTGTTACTGGATCAAGTGTTGATACCTGTGTTCCCAATGCAAGCCATTTGGATATCAGCAACCCATTGGGCTGTAGCAAAAGTAAGTGAACTCTAGTCCATGTATGAGGCAACATCACACAGGCAGTGTCTCATTAATTTCGTCATTGAGAACCCATCAGAAAGGCTTAGGTACAATGTGGAGAATTTAAGTGAGAAATGAAAAAACAAACAAACCACTGAACGAAATTTGGTTTCTTTTCTTTGATTGGAGCACTGAATATAGCAATTATCTGAGTAGTGGGAAATTTACAGTGGTCTGTTGGAATGGTATTGCTAGCAAGGTGACTATAGTCTTGGTTTACCCCAGACTGAAGGTTTTCCCAGAATGTGAGACTTTCCATGTAAAATTTAGGATAGCATTGTGAAACGATATGACTGGTTACCTTGCCACTTAAGAACATTTCCAGGTGATTTCTATAGGAAATGGAAGATTTATACTTATTTGTTGTGAGTTTTATGTCCTTCTATCCTCCCAGTTTTATGGACACTATGCTGCTATTAGATGTTTATTGATATTGTAGCAATTATAATCATTATTTATCACTGCATGTTACTCACGTATTTGATATTCCTGTCTTTCTACTTTAAGTAGTATTAGTAGTTTAACATCTCTCACATTTTTTGCTTTAATTCTTAGAAGCCAAAATTTACATCATAGTGTCTTTTGACTTTTCAACATTATTCTTCAGTGCTTTGAAGTGACTTCTCAAGGTCACTTGAAATATGCTACAATTTCTTAGTATATTGGTGATTCTTTATATTTACTTCAAGATAGTATATCCTTGCCTTTTCCAGAATGGCCAAGGAATGCCTATTAAGAACATGTGGTAAGGATTCCTCAATAATATAATGCACAGTGCATTTCCTGCATTCCTCAATATATAATTCCTCAATAATGTAAGGAATAAGGGTTCCTCAATAATATAATGCACAATGCATTTCCTCCTTGAGGTATCCTGAGACCGTATCATGAGTCACAATGCTAGGAAATGCCACAAGTCCAGACAAATCATCATAAACAAGCATGCTGGAAGAGTGCATTCTATATTTAAGGGAGAGACAGAGAAGTAAATAAGATGTTGAGTTCCACAGCAACTATACTAGATTTTGAGGTAGTGAAAGGCAGGGTGTAGCTAATAATTAAAAAGACATATTCAGCTTTGTACCTGTGTGTTTTATCTTCAGTATCCTGTGTTTCATTGATCTCTCTGGATTTTAAGATAAGTAAAACCATAGGTATTTATGCTAAACTTGGGAAAGGAGTGTAGTAATTGCCTTTGTGTATAAATATAGTCTCAATACCAATCTGGATTCACTGAACATTTAATTAATATTTATTATTCATTGATTAGCTATAGAATTGATTGATTTGTGAGCAACAGAAATTCTAGCATATTTCCTTGGTCGCCAGTCATAGAAATCATTTATAATAGAATTGTGACAGTTTTACATTCACATATGGAATCATAGCAGCTTTTCAATCGGTTCTGCCACCAACGTTATATGAAAATATAAGCACCTGCTCCATTTTCACTACCTGTGCTCACACCTGAGACACAGTCTAGGGATTACACCTCAGGCAAAAGTGGATGGTCTGGTCACAAAACCTGGCCTACATTTCTTAGTAGTGGTAGACATTCACTTTTATGTTAAGATTTTTCTTCTCTGGGCTAAATACTTTTAGTCTTTCCAAATACTTTCAATTCGTAATGGTTAAAAAACAAATTGCATATTATAATCACTCTTTCTGGATATGGTCCTTTTGACTTTCTCTCTCTTTAAAATTGTAATCCTTAGTATGGAACACGTTCGTCCAGCTTCTTATGGTGGTGATTTTGCTGCATCTATTTTAGGCCGGGGTTTCACAATGTTTATAAAACAAAGTTGGAAGCTCAGCATCAACAGAGGTAATGCATTGAAAACATTAGATAGGATTCCTGCCTGTAAAGAAGCACAAAGCACAGTCAAGAAGCATGATGAACGCAGTGAGAATAAAAAGGCGTAAATGAAGGGTGCAGAAAAGGGCTAACTGTGGGATGAATGTGAAGGAGGCTGCTGTCTGTCCTGTTCCATGTTGATTTTCCTGTGATCCTGGCTTTTTATCCCAGCAACGGCCAGAACAACCAACTGCACAAAGATAGGATGCTATTGAAAGGAACGTAGTGCTATCTATTGTTGGAACTGTGAACTACCTCGGGTGTGTATTTTTCTGTGTCCGACTAATTTCAAGAATGCGATTTGGGAACCACAGTATTGTAACTATTTTCTTTTACACGGCCGTAGCCATTGACAAAAGCTTAGTGATATCATCTGTGATCTTTTTTAAGACAGAGAATCAGGGTGGGAATCCTAGGATATACTTTCTAGAATGCAGGAGAATTGAATTAAACTAGTTAGACCTTCTCTCATAGTCTTACTTATGATGTGATTTAGTTCTTTCCTGTGAATAACTGTTTTATGCTTTTAAAATGATAGTCATTCTCTTTGATACAGAGACAGAAACAAGGTTTTAAAGAGTTCTGCTTTCTGAATGCTTTCCTACTGAATGATATACCATTTGCCCTAAACTTCTGGCTCTGAATTTAACTAAACAAACAAATGTACTTATGTATGCACAGGTCATATATGTACTTAAATCTTTTTTATATCAACTCACATTTATATTTATTCTTGGTTATTTAGCAGTCTTCTTGCACATTTTTCTCTCTACTCTCAGAGAGGATCTCATAGTTTTTCTTTTAAAACTATCTTATTGTGATAAAATATGCATGCATTAAGTTTACCATATTAAATATTTTTAAATGTACAGTTTGGTGATGTTAGATACTTTCATAATGGTGTGCAGCCATGACTACCATCCATCTCTGTTAACTCTCTTCTACTTGTGAAACTGAAACTCTATACCCATTAAGCAATAATCTCCTTCCCCCGCATTATCCCCTACCTCCTGGCTATCATAATTTTACTTTCTGTCTCTATGATTTTTAATAATCTAAGTATTTCACATAAGGAAGATCATAAAGTATTTGCCTTTTTGTTACTTTTGTTAGGTATTCTGCTTATTTCACTTAGCATATGTCCTACAGGTTTATCCATATTTGAGCATATGCCAGAATTACCTTCCTTATAAGACTGAACCATATCCCATGACATGTATATACCACCTTTTGCTCACCAATTCATCTGTTAATACACAGATACTACAAAGCGACTTAGCAGCAGCAGCAGCAGCATGCTTTAATTGCTATCATGCTTTAGCTGTTTGAGTTATGTTGCTATGAATATGGGTGTACAAAAATCTCTTCAAGATTCTGCTTTCAATTCTACTGGGTATATTCTCAGAAGTGAAATTGCTGAATCTACTTTTAAGTAAAAGTAATTCCACTTTTACTTTTTGGAGGAAGCTGCTTTTCACAACAGATTTATCATTTTACATTCTTGCCGACAGTGCACAAGGATTCCATTTTCCCTACCATTGTCAAGAATTTTTTCCTGTTTATTTAAAGTAGCCTTCCTAATAATATAAATGTTATCTCATTGTAACTTTGTAGAGTCAATGGTTACTGATATTCAGCACCTTTTCATGTGCTTATTGGTTACTTGTGTAGATTCTCTGACAAATATCTACTCAAGTACTTTGCCCTTTCTTTTGAATTTTTTGTTGTTTTTGTTGAGTTTTAGGAGTTCCATATATTTTATGGATGCTGATCCCTTGCCAGGTATATGATTTGCAAATATTTTCTTTTATTCTGTGGGCTGCCTTTTTAATCTGTTGATAGTGTCTTTGGTGAGCAAATTTTAAAATTTTTGAAGGCCTCCTATTTGTCTGTTTGTTTTCTTTTGTTACCTGTGCTTTTAACATGTGAGAAATCATTGCCAAACTCAATGTTGCAAAGCCTTTTCTCTGAGTTTTCTTATTAGAATCTTATAGTTTTATGTCTTGCATTTAAATTTTAATCTATTTCAGTTAATTTTTATAGATGGTGTTAGGTAAGGATGTATGTAGCTGTCCAGTTTTCTGAGTTTCATGAATAGACTTTATTACCCCTATTGTATGGTCTTGGCTTCCTTGTCAGAAATCATTTGACCATGTATGGGTTTTTATTTCTGGACTCTATTCCCTTGGTTTATACATCTGTCTTTATTCCAGGGCCACATTATTTGATTACTGTAGCTTTGTTGTATGTTTGATATAAAAAGTATACATCTTCCAGTTTTGTTCTTTTTCCAGATTGTTTTGATTATTTTTGAGTCCCTAAAGATTGCATATGGACTTAGAGTGTTTCCTACTTTTGTAAAAAATGTCACTGAGATTTTGACAAAGATTCTATTAAATTTGTAGATTTCTTTGGGTAGTATTGGCGTTCAACAATTTTAAATCTTCTAATCCGTGATTGGGTGTGTTTCCATTCCTTTATGTCATCTTTAATTTCTTTCAATAAAGTTTTATAATTTTTGGTGTGTCTTTTATCTCCTTGATTAATTCCTAAAGATTCTTTTTGATGCTATCGTAAATAATTGTTTTCATAATTTTCTTCCCAGATTTTTCATTGTTAGTGTATACAGATACTATGGACTTTTGTTTGCCATGCCTGCTGTTCAGTTGTGTCTGACTCTTTTGCAACCCCATGTACTGAACTGAACTGTACTGTAGTCTACCAGGCTCCTCTGTCCATGGAATTTTCCAGACAAGAATTCTGGAGTGGGTTGCCATTTCCTCCTCCAGAGGATCTTCCTGAACCAGGGATTGAACCCATGTCTCATGCATCTCTCCTGCACTGGCGACAGATTCTTTACCACTGAGCCACCTGGAAAGCCCACTGATTTTTGTTTATTGACTTTGTATTATATTTTGCAGCATTGCTTAGTTTATAAAACTCTAAATGTTTTTGTGTGTGTGTGTGTGTAATCTTTAGGGTTTTCTACATAAAAGATCATCTATAAACAAAGATAATTTTCCTTTTTGATCTGGGAGTCTTTTATTTTTCTTTCATGTCTAATAGCTCTGGCTAGAACTTGCAGTACTATATTGATTGAATAGAAATGACAGCAGGAATCCTTGTGTTGTTCCTGATCCTTGAGAAAAAGCTTTAAGTCTTCAACCATTGAGTGTGATATTTGCTGAAGGTTTTTCGTATATGAATTTTACTATTTTCCTTCTATTCCAGTTCATTTATTTATTTTTTTGAAAGGGTGTGACTTTTATCAAATTGTTTTCCTGTATCAGTTGGGATGATTATGTGGTTTAATTTTTCCTCATTCTGTTAATGTGGTGTGTTGATTGATCAATTTATGTGTGTTGAAACATCTTTGCATTTCAGGAATAAGTCCCACTTGATCATGGTATATAATCATCCCAATATATTGCTGAATTTCATCTGCTAGTACTTTATTGAGGATATTTTCATCGATTCATGAGATATATTGTTCTGTAATTGTCTTTTCTTTTGCCTTTTTCTGGCTTTGGCAGCAGGGAAATATTGGCTTCAGAGACTGAGTTAGGAAGGGTTCCCTCCTCTTCAAATATTTGGAAAAGTTTGAGAAGAATTGGTATTGGTTTTTATTTAGTTTGATATGCTTTACCAAATAATTCATTAAGTCCAGGACTTTTCTTTGTTGCAAGATTTTGATTACTGATTCAATTTCATTACTAATACAGGTCTATTCAGATGCTTTATTTCTTTGTGATTTAGTCTTGGTAAGTTTTGTCTTTCTAGGAATTTGTCCTTTTCATTGAGATTATCCAGTTTGTTGGTGCACAACATTATGAAGATGTTTAATATCACTTAACTGTACATTTAAAAATGGTTAATTTGCTAAATTTTATACTATATATATTTTTACCACAGTAAAATTGCTTTAAGGAAAGCTATAGGATCCTCTGTAACTAGAGATTTAAAAATGTGAATGATAAAAAAGGATAAATATAAATGTGAGTTGAATATAAAAAAAAGATTTAAGTACATATGTAACCTATGCATATATAAATATCTGACTGATTACAAAAATGGTAAGAAGAAAAAATAAAAGGATAGAGTACTGGCTTTTAAATTCTTCTTAAAGTCCTTTTGATCTCTGAGGGGAGTACTTGCAGTAGTGCAGGTGGTTGAACAATGGGCACTGTCCTTTTTGTCTGCAACTCTGTGATAAAAAGTAACAATCAGCAATCAGAGCACAGATTCCCAGCATTTGGACAAAAGGGTCTTTTTGCCCACTCTGGTTCCTGCAGGCTGTGTGTACTCTGTTCCAGAAACATGTGCACAGCTTCCTTTCAAGGAGCGGGGGTGGGAGATGGTTCTTCTACTGTGCAAAGAGCTGAAATTGATCAAAATTAACTGCAATTTACCATTCAACCCTTCCCCTGGAAGTTGCAAGCCTTCAATAGACTCCAGAATTTTAAGGTAGTTATATTAGATTCTGCCAGTGCAAACTGTTGTCTTGGTGGGAAAACAGATTCCTGGTTCTTCTTACGCTGCCATCTTCCCAGAAACCTATCAATCTCTTATTATATTAACAGCTTTATTGAATTATGACTTATATATCATAAATTTAACCATTTTAAGTCTACAGTTTATTGAATATCAGCAAATTTATTGTTGTGCAAGCATAACTATAATCTAGTCATAAAATATTTCTATCACTTCAGAAAAGTTCCCATGTACCCATTTTCAGTCAATTCGCACTTCAACTTATAGCCTCAAGTAACTCATTATCTAGTTCCTGACACAATTTTGCCTATCTAAAATATTTTATAGAAATGAAATCATACAATATTTAGGTTTTTGTATCTGACTCCTTTCTCTTAGCACTGTATTTTTGAGATTCATCCATGTTTTTATTTATCTCAGTAGTTAATTCCTTTTAATTGTTGAGTAAGATACCATTTATTTACTATATATTTTTTAATCCATTGAGTTGTTGTGCATATAAATTGTTTCCAGTGTTTATCCATTATGAATAACGCTATCATGAACACATGGGTACAAGTCTTCATATGGACGTGTTTTTATGTCTCTTAGATTTGTCTTAGAGTATAGTGAGTATACGGTGAGTGTTTGTTTTCAGAAACTTTTGAGAGTTCCCCATCATGGCTATACTATTTTGCATTTCTACCTACAATTTTTGGGAGATCCAGTTCCTCTTTGACCTCAGCAGTATTGACCATGTATCATTATGGACTTCCCTGGAGGCTCAGACAGTAAAGAATCTGCCTGCAATGCAGATAGACCTGGGTTCCATCCCTGTGTTGGGAAGATTTCCTGGAGAAGGGAATGGCTACCCACTCCAGTATTCTTGCCTGGAGAATTCCCACTGACAGAGGAACCTGGCAGGCTACAGTATATGGGGTTGCAAAGAGTCAGGCATGACTGAGTGACTTTCAATATATCATTATAGCCACTTTATGTGTGTGAGATAGTAGTATCTCATTGTAGTTTTATTTTTTTTATTTATTATTTTTTTTTTTTAAAATTTTAAAATCTTAAATTCTTACATGCGTTCCCAAACATGAACCCCCCTCCCACCTCCCTCCCCACAACATCTCTCTGGGTCATCCCCATGCACCTGCCCCAAGCAAGCTGCACCCTACGTCAGACATGGACTGGCGATTCAATTCTTACATGACAGTATACATGTTAGAATTCCCGTTCTCCCAAATCGTCCCACCCTCTCCCTCTCCCTCTGAGTCCAAAAGTCCGTTATACACATCTGTGTCTTTTTTCCTGTCTTGCATACAGGGTCGTCATTGCCATCTTCCTAAATTCCATATATATGTGTTAGTATACTGTATTGGTGTTTTTCTTTCTGGCTTACTTCACTCTGTATAATTGGCTCCAGTTTCATCCATCTCATCAGAACTGATTCAAATGAATTCTTTTTAACGGCTGAGTAATACTCCATTGTGTATATGTACCACAGCTTTCTTATCCATTCATCTGCTGATGGACATCTAGGTTGTTTCCATGTCCTAGCTATTATAACAGTGCTGCGATGAACATTGGGGTACATGTGTCTCTTTCAATTCTGGTTTCCCGTGTGTATGCCAGAAGTGGGATTGCTGGGTCATAAGGTAGTTCTATTTGCAATTTTTTGAGGAATCTCCACACTGTTCTCCATAGTGGCTGTACTAGTTTGCATTCCCACCAACAGTGTAGGAGGTTCCCTTTTCTCCACACCCTCTCCAGCATTTATTGCTTGCAGATTTTTGGATCGCCATTCTGACTGTGTGAAGTGGTACCTCATTGTGGTTTTGATTTGCATTTCTCTAATAATGAGTGATGTTGAGCATCTTTTCATGTGTTTGTTAGCCATCCGTATGTCTTCTTTGGAGAAATGTCTATTTAGTTCTTTGGCCCATTTTTTGATTGGGTCGTTTATTTTTCTGGAATTGAGCTGCAGAAGTTGCTTGTATATTTTTGAGATTAGTTGTTTGTCAGTTGTTTCATTTGCTATTATTTTCTCCCATTCAGAAGGCTGTCTTTTCACCTTGCTTATATTTTTCCTTTGTTGTACAGAAGCTTTTAATTTTAATTAGATCCCATTTGTTATTTTTGCTTTTATTTCCAGAATTCTGGGAGGTGGATCATAGAGGATCCTGCTGTGATTTATGTCTGAGAGTGTTTTTCTCCTCTAGGAGTTTTATAGTTTCTGATCTTACATTTAGATCTTTAATCCATTTTGAGTTTATTTTTGTGTACGGTGTTAGAAAGTGATCTAGTTTCATTCTTTTACAAGTGGTTGACCAGTTTTCCCAGCACCACTTGTTAAAGAGATTGTCTTTACTCCATTGTATATTCTTGCCTCCTTTTGTCAAAGATAAGGTGTCCATATGGTGTGTGGATTTATCTCTGGGCTTTCTATTTTGTTCCATTGATCTATATGTCTGTCTTTGTGCCAGTACCATACTGTCTTGATGACTGTGGCTTTGTAGTAGAGCCTGAAGTCAGGCAAGGTTGATTCCTCCAGTTCCATTCTTTCTTTCTCAAGATTGCTTTGGCTATTCGTTTTTTGTATTTCCATACAAATCTTGAAATTATTTGTTCTAGTTCTGTGAAAAATGTGGCTGGTAGCTTGACAGGGATTGCATTAAATTTGTAAATTGCTTTGGGTAGTATACTCATTTTCACTATATTGATTCTTCCGATCCATGACATGGTATATTTCTCCTCTATTAGTGTCCTCTTTGATTTCTTTCATCAGTGTTTTATAGTTTTCTATATATAGGTCTTTAGTTTCTTTAGGTAGATAGTATTTCCTAAGTATTTTTATTCTTTTCGTTGCAATGGTGAATGGAATTGTTTCCTTAATCTTCTTTCTACTTTCTCATTATTCGTGTTATAGGAATGCAAGGATTTCTGTGTGTTATTTTATATCCTGCAACTTTACTATATATTCATTGATTAGCTCTAGTAATTTTCTGGTGGAGTCTTTAGGGTTTTTCCATTGTAGAGGATCATGTCATCTGCAAACAGTGAGAGTTTTACTTCTTCTTTTCCAATTTGGATTCCTTTTATTTCTTTTTCTGCTCTGATTGCTTGGATTCCTTTTATTTCTTTTTTGCTCTGATTGCTGTGGCCAAAACTTCCAGAACTATGTTGAATAGTAGCGGTGAAAGTGGACACCCTTGTCTTGTTCCTGACTTTTAGGGGAATGCTTTCAATTTTTCACCATTGAGGATAATGTTTGCTGTGGGTTTGTCATATATAGCTTTTATTATGTTGAGGTATGTTCCTTCTATTCCTGCTTTCTGGAGAGTTTTTATCATAAATGGATGTTGAATTTTGTCAAAGGCTTTCTCTGCATCTATTGAGATAATCATATGGTTTTATTTTCAATTTGTTAATGTGGTGATATTGAAGAAATTGCCCCTTGCATCCCTGGATAAGCCCACTTGGTCATGGTGTATGATCTTTTTAATGTGTTGTTGGATTCTGATTGCTAGAATTTTGTTTGAGATTTTTGCATCTATGTTCATCAGTATATTTGGCCTGTAGTTTTCCTTTTTTGTGACATCTTTGTCAGGTTTTGGTATTAGGGTGATGGTGGCCTCATAGAATGAGTTTGGAAGTTTACCTTCCTCTGCAATTTTCTGGAAGAGTTTGAGGAGATAGGTGTTAGCTCTTCTCGCAAATTTTTGTAAGAATT
>NW_017190843.1:0-11079 GCF_001704415.2 Capra hircus
CTGCGGTCTGGGTTCCTCCCACAGCCAACTCAGGGGAAGCAGCCCTGAGGCAAGACCCTGCTGGAGGAGCCCTGCGCCCCGCCTGATAGGCGAGTGCACAGCCAGCAGGGCGAGCCTCCTCGGGGGAAGAGGAGGCAGCCGAGCCCGTCAAGAGGAAAGCCCTGCTTGCACGGAGCTAAGTGCGCCTCCAGTACGGCAGAGCTCTAGCTCTGCTCAGAGGCCCGATCTGGCAGAGTTCCTGGCGCGAGGCTGCTCTGCCGGGGCTAGCCTTGCGCCCAGACTTGCCTTGCTTTTAGGCTCCCTCCCAGGAAGGAGCAGGCAGCAGGAGCCTGGGACGCCACTGGCGCCTTCCTTGCCTCAGCTCCAATCCTGCCTTGCCTTTGCACTTAGGTCCCAGCCTCCTTAAGGAGGCTTAGGGGGCTGGTGGGTTGCACACTGCCAAGGGCTCCAGCAGTGAGCTCTGTCAGAGGGAAGGAAGGGCAACTGCAGGGCTCCTCCAGCGGTTGCTTGGCCGCCCAGATTCAGCGCCGCACGGAGAGCACCAGGCTCCCAGGGGCCCTGGCTGGGGTTTCAGCCCGCACACACGGAGGCTGATTCCTTGGGTGCCCAGAAAGTGTATGACAGACGTAGGTTCCCTAGCACTCTCCTCCCCAGCAGAGACATGTGCAGGTGGTTTGGGGCCTGATCCTGCGTGTCTGGGTTCCCGCCCACAGCCCCAACTCAGGGGAAGCAGCCCCTGAGGCAAGACCTGCTGGAGGAGCCCTGCGCGCCCGCCTGATAGGCGAGAGCACAGCCAGCAGTGTAGCGAGCCTCCTCGGGAGAAGAGGAGGCAGCCGAGCCCAGTCAAGAGGAAAGCCCTGCTTGCACGGAGCTAAGTGGGCCTCCAGTACGGCAGAGCTCTAGCTCTGCTCAGAGCCCCGATCTGGCAGAGTTTCTGGCGCGAGGCTGCTCGGCCGGGGGCTCGCCTTGCCCAGACTTGCCTTGCTTTTAGGCTCCCTCCCCAGGAAGGAGCTGTCTGAGCGAGCCTGGGAGACGCCACTGGTGCCTTCCTTGCCTCAGCTCCAATCCTGCCTTGCCTTTGCACATAGGTGCCAGGCGTGCGTTGGGGAGGCTTAGGGGGTGGTGGGTTGCACACTGCCAAGGGCTTCAGCAGTGAGAGCTCTGTCAGAGGGAAGGGAAGGGCAACTGCAGGGCTCCTCCAGCGGTTTCTAGGCCGCCTAGAATCAGCGCCGCACCGAGAGCACCAGGCTCCCAGGGCCCCTGGCTGGGGTTTTCAGCCCCGCACACACGGAGGGCTGATTCCTTGGGTGCCCAGAAAGTGTATGACAGACGTAGGTTCCCTAGCACTCTCCTCCCCAGCAGAGACATGTGCAGGTGGTTTGGGGCCTGATCCTGCGTGTCTGGGTTCCTGCCCACAGCCCCAACTCAGGGGAAGCAGCCCCTGAGGCAAGACCTGCTGGAGGAGCCCTGCGCCCCCGCCTGATAGGCGAGTGCACAGCCAGCAGGGAAGCGAGCCTCCTCGGGGGAAGAGGAGGCAGCCCAGCCCCGTCAAGTTGAAAGCCCTGCTTGCACGGAGCTAAGTGCGCCTCCAGTACGGGCAGAGCTCTAGCTCTGCTCAGAGCCCCGATCTGGCAGAGTTCCTGGCGCGAGGCTGCTCTGCCGGGGGCTAGCCTTGCCCAGACTTGCCTTGCTTTTAGGCTGCCTCTCCAGGAAGGAGCAGGCAGCAGGAGCCTGGGAGTCGCCACTGGCGCCTTTCTTGCCTCAGCTCCAATCCTGCCTTGCCTTTGCACTTAGGTCCCAGTCCTCCTTAAGGAGAGCTTAGGGGCTGGTGGGTTGCACACTGCCAAGGGCTCCAGCAGTGAGAATTCTGTCAGAGGGAAGGGAAGGGCAACTGCAGGGCTCCTCCAGCGGTTGCTTGGCCGCCCAGATTCAGCGCCACACGGAGAGCACCAGGCTCCCAGGGCCCCTGGCTGGGGTTTTCAGCCCCGCACACACGGAGGCTGATTCCTTGGGTGCCCAGAAAGTGTATGACAGACGTAGGTTCCCTAGCACTCTCCTCCCCAGCAGAGACATGTGCAGGTGTTTGGGGCCTGATCCTGCGTGTCTGGGTTCCTGCCCACAGCCCCAACTCAGGGGAAGCAGCCCCTGAGGCAAGACCTGCTGGAGGAGCCCTGCGCCCCCGCCTGATAGGCGAGTGCACAGCCAGCAGGGAAGCGAGCCTCCTCGGGGAAGAGGAGGCAGCAAGTCCCCGTCAAGCTGAAATCCCTGCTTACACGAAGCTAAGTGCGACTCCAGTACGGCAGATCTCTAGCTCTGTTCAGAGGCCCGATCTGGCAGAGTTCCTGGCACCAAGATGCTCTGCCATAGGCGAGCCTTGCGCAGACTTGCCTTGCTTTAAGGCTCCCTCCCCAGGAAGGAGCAGGCTGTGTGAGGCTCGGAAACGCCCACTGGCGCCTTCCTGGCTTCAGCTCTACCCCTGCCTTGCCTTTGCACTTAGGTCCCAAGCGTCCTTGAGGAGGGCTTAGGGGCTGGTGGGTTGCACACTGCCAAGGGCTCCAGCAGTGAAAGCTCTGTCAGAGGGAAGCGAAGGGCAACAGCAGGGCTCCTTCAGCGGTTCCTTGGCCGCCCAGACAAAGCTCCGCACGGAGAGCACCAGGTTCCAAGGGCCCCTGGCTGGGTTTTGCATCCCCACACTCCCAGAGGCTGACTCCGTGGGTGCCTAGAAAGTGTGTGAGAGACGTAGGTTCCCTAGCACTCTCCTCCCCAGCAGAGACATGTGCAGGTGGTTGGGGCCTTATCCTGCGTGTCTGGGTTCCCGCCCACAGCCTCAACTCAGGGGAAGCAGCCCCTGAGGCAAGACCTGCTGGAGGAGCCCTGCGCGCCCGCCTGATAGGCGAGAGCACAGCCAGCAGTGTAGCGAGCCTCCTCGGGAGAAGAGGAGGCAGCCGAGCCCAGTCAAGAGGAAAGCCCTGCTTGCACGGAGCTAAGTGGGCCTCCAGTACGGCAGAGCTCTAGCTCTGCTCAGAGCCCCGATCTGGCAGAGTTTCTGGCGCGAGGCTGCTCGCCGGGGGCTCGCCTTGCCCAGACTTGCCTTGCTTTTAGGCTCCCTCCCCAGGAAGGAGCTGGTCTGAGCGAGCCTGGGAGACGCCACTGGCTGCCTTTCCTTGCCTCAGCTCCAATCCTGCCTTGCCTTTGCACATTAGGTGCCAGGCGTCCGTTGGGAGGAGCTTAGGGGGTGGTGGGTTGCACACTGCCAAGGGCTTCAGCAGTGAGAAGCTCTGTCAGAGGGAAGGGAAGGGCAACTGCAGGGCTCCTCCAGCGGTTTCTAGGCCGCCTAGAATCAGCGCCGCACCGGAGAGCACCAGGCTCCCAGGGCCCCTGGCTGGGGTTTTCAGCCCCGCACACACGGAGGCTGATTCCTTGGGTGCCCAGAAAGTGTATGACAGACGTAGGTTCCCTAGCACTCTCCTCCCCAGCAGAGACATGTGCAGGTGTTTGGGGCCTGATCCTGCGTGTCTGGGTTCCTGCCCACAGCCCCAACTCAGGGGAAGCAGCCCCTGAGGCAAGACCTGCTGGAGGAGCCCTGCGCCCCCGCCTGATAGGCGAGTGCACAGCCAGCAGGGAAGCGAGCCTCCTCGGGGGAAGAGGAGGCAGCAAGTCCCCGTCAAGCTGAAATCCCTGCTTACACGAAGCTAAGTGCGCCTCCAGTACGGCAGATCTCTAGCTCTGTTCAGAGGCCCGATCTGGCAGAGTTCCTGGCACCAAGATGCTCTGCCATAGGCGAGCCTTGCGCAGACTTGCCTTGCTTTAAGGCTCCCTCCCCAGGAAGGAGCAGGCTGTGTGAGGCTCGGAAACGCCACTGGCGCCTTCCTGGCTTCAGCTCTACCCCTGCCTTGCCTTTGCACTTAGGTCCCAAGCGTCCTTGAGGAGGGCTTAGGGGCTGGTGGGTTGCACACTGCCAAGGGCTCCAGCAGTGAAAGCTCTGTCAGAGGGAAGCGAAGGGCAACAGCAGGGCTCCTTCAGCGGTTCCTTGGCCGCCCAGACAAAGCTCCGCACGGAGAGCACCAGGTTCCAAGGGCCCCTGGCTGGGTTTTGCATCCCCACACTCCCAGAGGCTGACTCCGTGGGTGCCTAGAAAGTGTGTGAGAGACGTAGGTTCCCTAGCACTCTCCTCCCCAGCAGAGACATGTGCAGGTGGTTGGGGCCTTATCCTGCGTGTCTGGGTTCCCGCCCACAGCCTCAACTCAGGGGAAGCAGCCCCTGAGGCAAGACCTGCTGGAGGAGCCCTGCGCGCCCGCCTGATAGGCGAGAGCACAGCCAGCAGTGTAGCGAGCCTCCTCGGGAGAAGAGGAGGCAGCCGAGCCCAGTCAAGAGGAAAGCCCTGCTTGCACGGAGCTAAGTGGCCTCCAGTACGGCAGAGCTCTAGCTCTGCTCAGAGCCCCGATCTGGCAGAGTTTCTGGCGCGAGGCTGCTCGGCCGGGGGCTCGCCTTGCCCAGACTTGCCTTGCTTTTAGGCTCCCTCCCAGGAAGGAGCTGTCTGAGCGGAGCCTGGGAGACGCCACTGGTGCCTTCCTTGCCTCAGCTCCAATCCTGCCTTGCCTTTGCACTTAGGTGCCAGCTCCTTAAGGAGCTTAGGGGCTGGTGGTTGCACACTGCCAAGGGCTCCAGCAGTGAGAAGCTCTGTCAGAGGGAAGGGAAGGGCAACTGCAGGGCTCCTCCAGCGGTTGCTTGGCCGCCCAGATTCAGCGCCACACGGAGAGCACCAGGCTCCCAGGGCCCTGGCTGGGTTTTCAGCCCCGCACACACGGAGGCTGATTCCTTGGGTGCCCAGAAAGTGTATGACAGACGTAGGTTCCCTAGCACTCTCCTCCCCAGCAGAGACATGTGCAGGTGGTTGGGCCTGATCCTGCGTGTCTGGGTTCCTGCCCACAGCCCCAACTCAGGGGAAGCAGCCCCTGAGGCAAGACCTGCTGGAGGAGCCCTGCGCGCCCGCCTGATAGGCGAGAGCACAGCCAGCAGGAAGCGAGCCTCCTCGGGGAAGAGGAGGCAGCCGAGCCCAGTCAAGAGGAAAGCCCTGCTTGCACGGAGCTAAGTGGGCCTCCAGTACGGCAGAGCTCTAGCTCTGCTCAGAGCCCCGATCTGGCAGAGTTCCTGGCGCGAGGCTGCTTCGGCCGGGGCTCGCCTTGCCCAGACTTGCCTTGCTTTTAGGCTCCTCCCCAGGAAGGAGCTGCTGAGCGAGCCTGGGAGACGCCACTGGTGCCTTCCTTGCCTCAGCTCCAATCCTGCCTTGCCTTTGCACATAGGTGCCAGGCGTCCTTGGGGAGGCTTAGGGGGGGTGGTGGGTTGCACACTGCCAAGGGCTCCAGCAGTGAGAGCTCTGTCAGAGGGAAGGGAAGGGCAACTGCAGGGCTCCTCCAGCGGTTTCTAGGCCGCCTAGAATCAGCGCGCACACGAGAGCACCAGGCTCCCAGGGCCCTGGCTGGGGTTTTCAGCCCCGCACACACGGAGGCTGATTCCTTGGGTGCCCAGAAAGTGTATGACAGACGTAGGTTCCCTAGCACTCTCCTCCCCAGCAGAGACATGTGCAGGTGTTTGGGGCCTGATCCTGCGTGTCTGGGTTCCTGCCCACAGCCCCAACTCAGGGGAAGCAGCCCCTGAGGCAAGACCTGCTGGAGGAGCCCTGCGCCCCCGCCTGATAGGCGAGTGCACAGCCAGCAGGGAAGCGAGCCTCCTCGGGGGAAGAGGAGGCAGCAGCCCCGTCAAGTTGAAAGCCCTGCTTGCACGGAGCTAAGTGCGCCTCCAGTACGGCAGAGCTCTAGCTCTGCTCAGAGCCCCGATCTGGCAGAGTTCCTGGCGCGAGGCTGCTCTGCCGGGCTAGCCTTGCCCAGACTTGCCTTGCTTTTAGGCTGCCTCTCCAGGAAGGAGCAGGCAGCAGGAGCCTGGGACGCCACTGGCGCCTTTCTTGCCTCAGCTCCAATCCTGCCTTGCCTTTGCACTTAGGTCCCCAGCCTCCTTGAGGAGGGCTTAGGGGCTGGTGGTTGCACACTGCCAAGGGCTCCAGCAGTGAGAAGCTCTGTCAGAGGGAAGGAAGGGCAACTGCAGGGCTCCTCCAGCGGTTGCTTGGCCGCCCAGATTCAGCGCCACACGGAGAGCACCAGGCTCCAGGGCCCCTGGCTGGGTTTTCAGCCCGCACACACGGAGGCTGATCCTTGGGTGCCCAGAAAGTGTATGACAGACGTAGGTTCCCTAGCACTCTCCTCCCCAGCAGAGACATGTGCAGGTGGTTGGGGCCTGATCCTGCGTGTCTGGGTTCCTGCCCACAGCCCCAACTCAGGGGAAGCAGCCCCTGAGGCAAGACCTGCTGGAGGAGCCCTGCGCGCCCGCCTGATAGGCGAGAGCACAGCCAGCAGGTAGCGAGCCTCCTCGGGAGAAGAGGAGGCAGCCGAGCCCGTCAAGAGGAAAGCCCTGCTTGCACGGAGCTAAGTGGGCCTCCAGTACGGCAGAGCTCTAGCTCTGCTCAGAGCCCCGATCTGGCAGAGTTCTGGCGCGAGGCTGCTCGGCCGGGGGCTCGCCTTGCCCAGACTTGCCTTGCTTTTAGGCCCTCCCCAGGAAGGAGCTGTCTGAGCGAGCCTGGGAGACGCCACTGGTGCCTTCCTTGCCTCAGCTCCAATCCTGCCTTGCCTTTGCACATAGGTGCCAGGCGTCGTTGGGAGGGCTTAGGGGGTGGTGGGTTGCACACTGCCAAGGGCTTCAGCAGTGAGAGCTCTGTCAGAGGGAAGGGAAGGGCAACTGCAGGGCTCCTCCAGCGGTTTCTAGGCCGCCTAGAATCAGCGCCGCACCGAGAGCACCAGGCTCCAGGGCCCCTGGCTGGGGTTTTCAGCCCCGCACACACGGAGGCTGATTCCTTGGGTGCCCAGAAAGTGTATGACAGACGTAGGTTCCCTAGCACTCTCCTCCCCAGCAGAGACATGTGCAGGTGTTGGGGCCTGATCCTGCGTGTCTGGGTTCCTGCCCACAGCCCAACTCAGGGGAAGCAGCCCCTGAGGCAAGACCTGCTGGAGGAGCCCTGCGCCCCGCCTGATAGGCGAGTGCACAGCCAGCAGGGAAGCGAGCCTCCTCGGGGGAAGAGGAGGCAGCCCAGCCCCGTCAAGTTGAAAGCCCTGCTTGCACGGAGCTAAGTGCGCCTCCAGTACGGCAGAGCTCTAGCTCTGCTCAGAGCCCCGATCTGGCAGAGTTCCTGGCGCGAGGCTGCTCTGCCGGGGGCTAGCCTTGCCCAGACTTGCCTTGCTTTTAGGCTGCCTCTCCAGGAAGGAGCAGGCAGCAGGAGCCTGGGAGTCGCCACTGGCGCCTTTCTTGCCTCAGCTCCAATCCTGCCTTGCCTTTGCACTTAGGTCCCAGTCCTCCTTAAGGAGAGCTTAGGGGCTGGTGGGTTGCACACTGCCAAGGGCTCAGCAGTGAGAATTCTGTCAGAGGGAAGGGAAGGGCAACTGCAGGGCTCCTCCAGCGGTTGCTTGCCGCCCAGATTCAGCGCCACACGGAGAGCACCAGGCTCCCAGGGCCCCTGGCTGGGGTTTTCAGCCCCGCACACACGGAGGCTGATTCCTTGGGTGCCCAGAAAGTGTATGACAGACGTAGGTTCCCTAGCACTCTCCTCCCCAGCAGAGACATGTGCAGGTGTTTGGGCCTGATCCTGCGTGTCTGGGTTCCTGCCCACAGCCCCAACTCAGGGGAAGCAGCCCCTGAGGCAAGACCTGCTGGAGGAGCCCTGCGCCCCGCCTGATAGGCGAGTGCACAGCCAGCAGGGAAGCGAGCCTCCTCGGGGAAGAGGAGGCACAGCCCCGTCAAGCTGAAATCCCTGCTTGCACGAAGCTAAGTGCGACTCCAGTACGGCAGATCTCTAGCTCTGTTCAGAGGCCCGATCTGGCAGAGTTCCTGGCACCAAGATGCTCTGCCATAGGCGAGCCTTGCGCAGACTTGCCTTGCTTTAAGGCTCCCTCCCCAGGAAGAGCAGGCTGTGTGAGGCTCGGAAACGCCACTGGCGCCTTCCTGGCTTCAGCTCTACCCCTGCCTTGCCTTTGCACTTAGGTCCCAAGCGTCCTTGAGGAGGCTTAGGGGCTGGTGGGTTGCACACTGCCAAGGGCTCCAGCAGTGAAAGCTCTGTCAGAGGGAAGCGAAGGGCAACAGCAGGGCTCCTTCAGCGGTTCCTTGGGCGCCCAGACAAAGCTCCGCACGGAGAGCACCAGGTTCCAAGGGCCCCTGGCTGGGTTTTGCATCCCCACACTCCCAGAGGCTGACTCCGTGGGTGCCAGAAAGTGTGTGAGAGACGTAGGTTCCCTAGCACTCTCCTCCCCAGCAGAGACATGTGCAGGTGGTTGGGGCCTGATCCTGCGTGTCTGGGTTCCTGCCCACAGCCCCAACTCAGGGGAAGCAGCCCCTGAGGCAAGACCTGCTGGAGGAGCCCTGCGCCCCGCCTGATAGGCGAGTGCACAGCCAGCAGGGAAGCGAGCCTCCTCGGGGGAAGAGGAGGCAGCCAAGCCCCGTCAAGCTGAAAGCCCTGCTTGCACGGAGCTAAGTGCCTCCAGTACGGCAGAGCTCTAGCTCTGCTCAGAGCCCGATCTGGCAGAGTTCCTGGCGCGAGGCTGCTCTGCCGGGGCTAGCCTTGCCAGACTTGCCTTGCTTTTAGGCTGCCTCCCAGGAAGGAGCAGGCAGCAGGAGCTGGGAGTCGCCACTGGCGCCTTTCTTGCCTCAGCTTCCCTGCCTTGCCTTTGCACTTAGGTCCCAGCCTCCTTAAGGGAGCTTAGGGGCTGGTGGGTTGCACACTGCCAAGGGCTCCAGCAGTGAAAGCTCTGTCAGAGGGAAGCGAAGGGCAACAGCAGGGCTCCTTCAGCGGTTCCTTGGCCGCCCAGACAAGCTCCGCACGGAGAGCACCAGGTTCCAGGGCCCTGGCTGGGTTTTCAGCCCCACACACAGAGGCTGACTCCGTGGGTGCCAGAAAGTGTGTGAAGACGTAGGTTCCCTAGCACTCTCCTCCCCAGCAGAGACATGTGCAGGTGGTTGGGGCCTTATCCTGCGTGTCTGGGTTCCGCCCACAGCCTCAACTCAGGGGAAGCAGCCCCTGAGGCAAGACCTGCTGGAGGAGCCCTGCGCGCCCGCCTGATAGGCGAGAGCACAGCCAGCAGTGTAGCGAGCCTCCTCGGGAGAAGAGGAGGCAGCCGAGCCCAGTCAAGAGGAAAGCCCTGCTTGCACGGAGCTAAGTGGGCCTCCAGTACGGCAGAGCTCTAGCTCTGCTCAGAGCCCCGATCTGGCAGAGTTTCTGGCGCGAGGCTGCTCGGCCGGGGGCTCGCCTTGCCCAGACTTGCCTTGCTTTTAGGCTCCCTCCCCAGGAAGGAGCTGTCTGAGCGAGCCTGGGAGACGCCACTGGTGCCTTCCTTGCCTCAGCTCCAATCCTGCCTTGCCTTTGCACATAGGTGCCAGGCGTCGTTGGGGAGGGCTTAGGGGGTGGTGGTTGCACACTGCCAAGGGCTTCAGCAGTGAGAGCTCTGTCAGAGGGAAGGGGAAGGGCAACTGCAGGGCTCCTCCAGCGGTTTCTAGGCCGCCTAGAATCAGCGCCGCACCGAGAGCACCAGGCTCCCAGGGCCCCTGGCTGGGGTTTTCAGCCCGCACACACGGAGGCTGATTCCTTGGGTGCCCAGAAAGTGTATGACAGACGTAGGTTCCCTAGCACTCTCCTCCCCAGCAGAGACATGTGCAGGTGGTTGGGGCCTGATCCTGCGTGTCTGGGTTCCTGCCCACAGCCCCAACTCAGGGGAAGCAGCCCCTGAGGCAAGACCTGCTGGAGGAGCCCTGCGCCCCCGCCTGATAGGCGAGTGCACAGCCAGCAGGGAAGCGAGCCTCCTCGGGGAAGAGGAGGCAGCCCAGCCCCGTCAAGTTGAAAGCCCTGCTTGCACGGAGCTAAGTGCGCCTCCAGTACGGCAGAGCTCTAGCTCTGCTCAGAGCCCCGATCTGGCAGAGTTCCTGGCGCGAGGCTGCTCTGCCGGGGGCTAGCCTTGCCCAGACTTGCCTTGCTTTTAGGCTGCCTCTCCAGGAAGGAGCAGGCAGCAGGAGCCTGGGAGTCGCCACTGGCGCCTTTCTTGCCTCAGCTCCAATCCAATCCTGCCTTGCCTTTGCACTTAGGTCCCAGTCCTCCTTAAGGAGAGCTTAGGGGCTGGTGGGTTGCACACTGCCAAGGGCTCCAGCAGTGAGAATTCTGTCAGAGGGAAGGGGAAGGGCAACTGCAGGGCTCCTCCAGCGGTTGCTTGGCCGCCCAGATTCAGCGCCACACGGAGAGCACCAGGCTCCCAGGCCCCTGGCTGGGGTTTTCAGCCCCGCACACACGGAGGCTGATTCCTTGGGTGCCCAGAAAGTGTATGACAGACGTAGGTTCCCTAGCACTCTCCTCCCCAGCAGAGACATGTGCAGGTGTTTGGGGCCTGATCCTGCGTGTCTGGGTTCCTGCCCACAGCCCCAACTCAGGGGAAGCAGCCCCTGAGGCAAGACCTGCTGGAGGAGCCCTGCGCCCCCGCCTGATAGGCGAGTGCACAGCCAGCAGGGAAGCGAGCCTCCTCGGGGAAGAGGAGGCAGCAAGTCCCCGTCAAGCTGAAATCCCTGCTTACACGAAGCTAAGTGCGACTCCAGTACGGCAGATCTCTAGCTCTGTTCAGAGGCCCGATCTGGCAGAGTTCCTGGCACCAAGATGCTCTGCCATAGGCGAGCCTTGCGCAGACTTGCCTTGCTTTAAGGCTCCCTCCCCAGGAAGGAGCAGGCTGTGTGAGGCTCGGAAACGCCACTGGCGCCTTCCTGGCTTCAGCTCTACCCCTGCCTTGCCTTTGCACTTAGGTCCCAAGCGTCCTTGAGGAGGGCTTAGGGGCTGGTGGGTTGCACACTGCCAAGGGCTCCAGCAGTGAAAGCTCTGTCAGAGGGAAGCGAAGGGCAACAGCAGGGCTCCTTCAGCGGTTCCTTGGCCGCCCAGACAAAGCTCCGCACGGAGAGCACCAGGTTCCAAGGGCCCCTGGCTGGGTTTTGCATCCCCACACTCCCAGA